>NC_083443.1:3446254-3577105 GCF_020745735.1 Hemiscyllium ocellatum | reverse complement strand
GAATTACAATGTTCCAACAATGGATCCGAATCTGAGAACATTAGACTGGAATGTTCAAACAATGGACAGGAGTTTATCCGAGGGTCTTTACTGGCTTTCTCAGCCTTGGATATCATTAGCATATCGGATGCAGAATATCCTTTGGATTATTCAAGATGGTTACTATCCCATCCTTGCGATAGTTGGTGATACTGGTAAGTCATTATATTTGTCTACTCAACTGGGTTGAACTGAATTTCGGCTTGTGATATGTACATTTTGGAAAGTGCAATCAATATCTTCAGTTCCAAACAAAAAATTAATTTCCTTATGAATTATGACTAACAAACCACTATTTATAAATTACTCAGTGATATGCAAGAAGGAATGACACTTTTCTAAAACTGCATAAACCATTTTGCCCTTCACAGATTTACATCTCCATGCCCTCCCCACTGACCAATCCTGTCCAATACCACCATCATGATATCCCAGTCTCGTCCTCAATCTCCGTGCAACATATGTATAAACCATTTGTGCCTTTGTTCAATCCAAATGCAACAGTTTCCCGTTCCTTCTAATCACATGTCCGTCACTAACTAATTGCGATTGAGAATGTTTAACTTGTTCTCTGCACATAAGGGAAGACAATTTATGGTGGTCAAGTCATTGACTCATAATATAGAGCCACAGAATAATGGTCTGTTGATATCTCATGAAGGAAATTGGGGAGTTTAAAAGCAACCATTATCATTCGTTATAAAAAAAAAGCAACCTGCTTGCCTCAAGACCTTTAAGGAATTCAAAGCGTCGTGATTCCCTCCTCAGGTTTTCGTGTGACTTCTGTGATGAACACGTGAGTGTACTGTAACTTTGAGAGAATTAAAAAACAATAATAACTACTTGACAGCACCAATAGTTTTGAAAAAATAGATATAATGTAACATTTGGTCGAACAACCTGATTAGCTCATTGTCTCGAAACAAGTTCAGCAAAACATTTTAAATTATACCCCAAAATACCCACCTCCAACCAAGTTTTAATTTTTATATTGACAATCTTAACAGCCAATGATACAATCCAATAGTTTGGCGGTACAAGATCGTGGAAAATTGAACGATTGGGAGGAGAACTGCCAAGCTACCAGCATCCAAAGACTGCCTGAAAAATAGCTCTCTTATAGGTACCTTTATTGATTAGTAACAGGTGAAGCAGAGTCCCCAAGAAGAAAAGAAGACAGGAATATGGAGAAGAACCGAAAGATTCCTGGTTTTGAGATAATAAGTTTTGTGTTGTAAATCTTCATTAGGAGTCTTATCGGGGTAGTATTGTAGAGGGGAAAGGTCATAGATAGTTTAGAGGAAGTAGTTGTAAATAGTCGTTCGTTTATTATTCTCTGTTATACTTTAAGAAATAAAGTTTGTAAATTTTAATTTAAATAGATTTGGACTCTAGAATTATCACAGATTACTGCATTGGATAAATCTTTTCTCTGTTGCTGGTTTTAATTAAGCATGAGGATTTATCCTGTGTTGTGATACTACAAATCCATAGCTATGCGTGTTACTATTTAAGGTACTGTGGAACAGCTGAACCAGCCCCTCAGTTCAAGATCTGCATAACATACTGCTCTGACCAGGGCTTCAGACATCCTGTAAGAGAAGAATAAAGGTAAATATAGCTTGATAGCTCTGTTTCTCTGGCTGTTTTCTGTATTGCTACATCTCAATTCCATTCCGGTACATGATCATCCCCTAGTTTAGGTGTATTCAATCTCATTGAAATTGTCTCTGAGAGTGATGCACATCTCCATAGGTATCTCTGGTGCTGGCTTTATTGATGCTGACGTACACATGTAAGGGACTTATAAATCCCATGTCAGTCGTAGTGCATAGAGAAGGAATGGCATTTTGTGGCACATGAAATAAATGGTGATGTCTAAATGAGAGAAAATATTTTTTGACAATCCCTGGGAGTGTTGTTGAGAGAGAGAGAGAGAGAGAAAGAAAAAGGTTGAGAGAGAGAGAGAGAGAGAGAGAGAGAGGGGGTGGGGTGGGCTTCAACTTTTGAATAGACTCTCCCAACATTAATGCAGTTCAAATGGTGCGTCATCCTGCCATGAACGTCTTGTTATCCATAATCCCGACAGCAGCAACAATGCCTTCATTATGAAAGTGTTAACTCTTTCCAGCAATTATGGAAAGAAGAAAAGTCTTTTTACGCCACAGGAAAGAAACGGAGATGTCTCAGAGAAAAAAAGAGTTGTTACGATCATCGCTGAGAGTATTGTTGAGGCAGTATTTGCGATATTGTGGTCAGACATTCTCTTCTTTATAAGGAATGATCGCCTTGCCACAGAGAGGGTGCAATGTAGTTTCACCAGACTCATACCTGGGATTATGGTACCATGAGGAGACCAAGAAGATTAATCTCTGGCGTTGTGAGAGAATGAAAGGCGATTGCATTGAAACTTGAGGGGGAGGGACAGTAACTCACGATGTACTAAATAGACACTGATACGGTGAAAATTTCCATGGCTTCTTTTTTACTCGGGTTGCATGATTGTCGATATTTGAGAGCCTCTGTGAATATTCCCCTCACTCCACACCCAATTCCCGTGTCGCATGAGAGAGACAGAGGGCCAGTGTTTGAATAAACTCTCCCCACATTAATACAGTGCATTCAGTGTGTGGTCCTATACTGAAAGTCTCGTTATCCCCAGTCCCTACAGCAGCCACAATATCTTCATGCTAAAACAGTGAACTATTCCCACCAGATTCTCACCTCCATGGAGACGATGGGTGTGTTTTCACGGCGATGAAAAATGCCTCCTTGAGACTTGGCACAAATCATTTGGCTTCCCTCCTCATTGCCAGCAAACTATGTTAAAGCAGCACACGTTCTACAAACAATGGAACCATGATTCACATCATGGAGTCCTCTATCAGTGCAGTCTCGGTTTCATTGGTTTGTCATGTTGGAATATCAATGACCTCCTCTTGTTCCTGTATAACTGTCCCGTGGGATGAATAGCCTCCTCCTGGTCTCATGGAGCAGGTTTAAGGGTCTGATTGGTCTCTGCCTGTTCCTGTTTAACAGCTCGATGCACTGAACAGACCACTCTTCATCCTGTGTAACAGGCTGGAGTATTGAATCTGCTGTCACTCTTCCTGTTCCTGAATGCTAGCTCATACCCGTGTGCAACAAGCTTCAGATATTGAATGAGCTCCTCTTTTATCTATGAAAATGTGTTGTGTCTGGCTGTGATTTAACATAAATGTTATCAACACTTTAACAGCACAAACCGGAATGCTGTCCGGGCCTTGCTGCACATGGACACAGAATGGTTCTGGAGCTGATGGGGGAGGAAATGTTCTAAACATTCTGTGATCTACAGTCGTCATACCTACTTCCGATCTTATGATGGGAAAATATATTGATGGAGCTGCTGAAGATGTTTGTGCTGAGGAGGCTAACCCGAGGATCTCCTGCAGAGATGTCCAGGGACTGAGAGGATTGTTGGAGACTGACCTCAACCCTCTTTAATCGTGTTCTGAAAGACCCCGTCCAGTGGGAACATTACAGCTGATTCCCATTCAGATCAAATAAGTAGGTGGTACCGTTGCCATCCTCAGTCACATACTGCCTTGGTATCAAAGGCATTCACTCTTTCCTGAGCCCCTGTGTTCGCCTCTTGTTCATATCAATATGTGACGGTGTATGTATAGGGAGTGCTTTCCTCTCACCGAAGGTAATCACTGTCAGGAATTATCTGGGCGAGAGAGCTAGGGGGTGCTTTATCTCTGAAAGCATTTAAGGAGGAGGTAGACGAATTTTTGACCTGCCAGAGAGCTAAGGGGTGAAGAATTGGGCATTAAAGAGGAGTTACTATCAACAGTAGATCAGCCATGATGTTTTGCAATGGCTTGATCATCCAAATTACCTGATACTGTTCCTTTTGTCCTCATATTCAGTAATTGCAAAGTTAATGGCTGTAATTTTCCTGAATATCCATTTGTTGAATGTTTCAATCAGAGAGAGTAAAGTATTTTGTGAGTTATCTCTGGTTGAAGTATGAGGACTGCATTCACGGTGAATCTGTTTCTTTGATATCACCAACAAATGAACCACAAGTTGCAGAGAGGAAATACTCTGTAAAGAAACAGAGGCATCTGTCGAAACAAATAACATTTTCCAACCGACACCAAACCATGTGTGACAGTATATAGGGAGTGAATGAGATCCTGTATTAGTTGATCAGGTATTTGGAGCAAGTGGCCTCCATCTGTTCCTTGCAGGAGGTGTGAGGGTTTGAATAGAGCACAGCAACACAGGACTGAACAGCAGGAGTGGGCGATTAAATACTTTGTCACCGCTTCATTTGCTTTTGCTCAAAGCAGCGCATTTCTGTCTGTATGCCATAGTACGAAATACCAAAAACAAATTTGAATAAATGCAAACATTCAAGCACCACAATCCACTGGGGAAGGGAATTTCCACTTGAACAGTCCTTTTAGAAATTCTCATTTGTGTTCCAACCAATTTTGGAGGGTCACTATGTTCTTTTCCAGTCCCACTCCTCCACTGGTTACACCCATCTTAAATGCATCCAGTTCAGTAATGTGGCCAATGATTTAGGTCTCAGACTCCGCCATTTTCTAGAAAAATGTGAGACACAGAAAGTTGAACTCATAACAAATGGTAAAATGATAGAGTGCCCCAAAATGTTATTCTGCCTTTGAAGGTATCCTGCTCACATAAGCTACTGGTCGTGGGATTTCTTTATAGAACAGTGGGATTTGGTTGAATTCCCTTCCTTTCAGGCAGTGGAGAGATTCCAATGAATCGTCACCAGCAATGCTTCACAAGTGGTAAAGATGAGGCAAGGATTTTCTGGTCTCACACTTTGCTATCTGGCGGAACAAAGTAAGAGAGAGGGATCAATCGGCTGCTGCTGCTCAGACAGGGAACATTTTTCTCCCTTTCTGGGTTGGAACATACAATTTTGACAACTGATCACCAAATTGAATCATGTGCGACCTCCTGGAACATTCACTGGAAAATCTGATTATGGAGGAGCGTCATTGCCCTTGTTGTGCACATTTCCTTCCAATCGCAAAAAAAAGTGTCCCCACTTTATAATTTGAAGACATGCTTACGTGTGTCTGTGTAATTTGTAAATATTGGTAGGTGTCTTCATAGTATGTGTGTTAATATCAATGCATCTTTTTCTTAAAGTTTATTCTCTAGCTTTAGTCTCCCTGACTGGAGATAATATGCATCCAGCTGATACACTTTTAGAAATTCATGGATGGTTCAATACTATTTCTCAGCTCAGATCAAAACTGATAATCCCCCATAACAAAAGGACGGCATTCCAGGCAAGAGTAAAGGGAAACCTCTTTGAAAATCTTCGAAAATAATTATATCTTTTTGTTTTAGTTTAGGGGATCAATCCTGCACACAGTACATCAGGTGTGGTCTCAGCAATGCCCTGTACAGATGCAGTAAAACATTCCTGCAATTAAACCTGATACCTTTTGCCAAAAACAGCATCATTCCACTTACCTTCCAAATCACTTGCTGCATCTGACTTCATATGATTCATGTCCCAGGAACATGGAAACCTCCTGTATCACTGAGTTCGGCAATCTCTCTTCCATTTAAATTGTTTACCATTGTTTCAACCTTCATGCCAAAATAGACAACTTACGTTAAGTTTTTTCTGCTGAAGGTTTGCTCTCTAACCATCCCTGCCTGTATCACATTGCAGACTCACTACCTCCATTTGACGACACATTGAATGACCATCTTGGTGTATGAGCTAATTGAGCTCCAAGCCACTCCCTCCTCTTCCTCCAGATTGTCGATCATTGATGACCCCACAGTGATCTCTGAGGCACTCCATCAGTTTCAGCTTTGCAGCCTGAAAATAAACATTTATCTGTACTCTCTATTTCCTGTAAGCGACAGCTTCCCTGTTCCTGTGTAGCGGCTCCGGTGGGTTGAATGGCCTCCTCCTGGACTGTGCAATGTACTGAACGAGCTAAATTACTTCATTCTATATTCCTGTGTAATTCCTTAGAGGGGCGGAATGGTCTCTTACTGTGTCATTTTAACGATCCTGTCTGACTGAATGGAGTGTCCCCAACCCTCTTACAGCCTCGAGGGTGGATTAAGGGAAAAACACATGGGGTAGGGGCAGCAGTATATCTCTGTTACATGCTCGAGGGTGGATTGAGGGAACAACACATGTTGCCCATTCGGCTGCACCATTCAGAATATTTATGGCTGATCCGAGTGTGTCGGACCATCCATTTCCTGTCTGCTCCCAATAAGCACTGATCCTTCTGTTCAGTAAAGATCAGTCGAGCTCAGCCTTGAGTATCTTCAATAACCGAGTCTTCCTTGCTCCCTGAGGATGAGGACACCACACGTAGCACAACACTAAAGTGAAAGGGACGTCCTTATTTCATTGTGGGACTGTTATTTGAAAACTGTGTTGTTAACTGAACATCAAATCACCACCTCTTTTCAGACTTAAGGACAGAATAATTAGGTACACTTAGGAACATAATCCATTCCGGACACCAAACCTATCCCACATTCCCACTGACCCTTTCCAATCAAATACGTATCGCACCCAGACTCTGCTGCTGTCTCAGGAAGAGAATACCTGATAGCATAATACCGCAGGAGCATTAAGGAAATGAGCAGATTGAGGCCATTCAAACTATCGTGTGGGAAATTTCGTTCAATAACTTATAATATGTAGCCCGACCTCATTCGTCTGCCTTCTCCCTAGAATCCTTGATCCCCTTACAAATCAAAAACAGATCGATTTGTGTCTTAATGACACTAGTGTCTGTGACTCTCTGTATCTGTATGTGAGTAAGTGTTTGTGCGTGTGTCTGTGCCTCTATTTGTGTGTGTCTGTATGTGTGTGTGCCTGTGTGTGTGTCCATGTGCTTTTTATCTATGCGTTTGTGTAATTACATCTGTCTGTCTGTATTTCAGCCTGTTTTTCTATCTGTATTTTTGTCGATTTGTATGTGACTGTATATGTATTTGTGTGTTTATACTTGTATGTATACCTATCCCCTTATAAGTATTGTGTGTGCTCGTCTGTGTATTTCTGTGTCTGTGTCTCTGTGTAGTGAGGTATCTGTGGGTTTTTGGAAGTGAATGGACTGTTGTTGGAACTGCCAGTGGGTTTAAACTGAGAATTGTCTTTCACTGAACATTGTTCCGTAACTGGTCAGCAGGAAGTGGATGTTTCAGATTCTCCACACGAGGCATCCTGGTCCTCTCAAGCTCTTAAAGAGTTCTCCCCACATGATGGGGAGAGGGGAGTGAGGGAATGGATATCCCGCACTCCACTACCCGGCATGGCCCTTTTTATCCTATTCCAGGCTGTTTCTCCTGGAATGGGAGAAAGCAATGTAGGGAGAGTGGGAATGGGTGACCCCGCTGTTTGTCCTGGTGTAGGTGGGGGGAGTTGTGAGGTGTATGGAATGAGTCAGTCAACAGTTTTGAATCCATGTAGTATTATTAGGTGCTGAATTCATTTGTGAGAGTGGTAGTGCCTGAGCCTTATTTGGAGACTGAGCGTGAACCTTGTTCGGGGTTAGGTGCTATAACAGATATACAGTGAGTGTGAGGGAGCAGAGAGTATATGATAACTCTTATCCTAACAGAGCGAGGAGGATATTGCTGCTTGTCCAGTATCGTGGGGCATTTTTTGAGATCACCTGAGAGTCGAGATGAGCCTCCCTGGATGACTTGTCCAAGTCGGTCACTAATAACGACACAGACCTGTCCCTCAGGTTCCACCGAAATAGTTTAGGTAGAGTTTACAGATAGCAAGGAGAAGCAAATATTGGCGTGTTACATATCGAAACCAAAATGGTAGCAGAAAATCTGAGAATCATATGCTCAGGAAATTAGATAGGCAAGTATTGTGGATACCGTAGTCATATTGAATTCTCTCAAGTTGCATCTAAACTGCGTTAACTATTTGACTGCTGAAGCTGTGAAAAATGAGTTCTGTAAGTGTATATAAGGTGGGTTGAAGAGTATGCTGTGAAGCAAACGAGATAGCAGATTATTTCAGATTTGATGTTGTGTGGTCAGAAGGACGAATTATTAACCTTGGTCTGAAGCAGCTTTTAAGGGATAATGGCCTTTATAATGTGCATTTTACAAAGTGTCTGCATGCAAGATAGAATGCTTGAATATTCTAGACAAACATCATGGAAGACTGGAGGCTAGAGTGTCAAGATATCTTCAGTGAATTTGCAAAGTACAATATAACATTCAGTGGGAGACAAGCAATGGTTGATAGAGTCATAGAGTCCGACAGCACGGAGACAGGCCCTTCAGCCCAAACTGATCCATTCCGAACAAAATGCCCATCCACGCTAACCCCATTTCCCTGCCATTGCCGGTATCTTTCTAATCCTTTACTATCCATGTATTTATTCAATTGCCTCAACCACTTCTCATTCCATATGCATATCAGCCCCTGTGTTAAAAAGTTGTTCCTCAAGTTCCCTTTAATTCTGTCCCCTCTGACCTTAAACTGATGCTCACTAATCTGTGATTGCCCAACCCTGGGAAGAAAGACTGGGTGCATTCTCTCTATCCATTCCTGCCATGATCACATAAACGTCAATATGATCCTCCCTCAGTCTCATGTACTCAAAAGTAAAAAGTCCTTGCTTGTCCAACCTCTTTCAATAACTCAGACCATTGAGAGCTTGGCAACATCCTTGTATTTTTTTCTGCACACTTTCCAGTTTAATGATATCCTTCCTATAGCAAAGTGAACAAAACTGAACATAACGCTACGAATATGGCCTCACCAGCATCCTGTATAACTGCAACATAACTTCCTAACTTCGATACTCAGTGATATAAACCGATTAAGGCCAGTGTGCCAAAAGCTTTCTTCACTGTCTTCCTCTGAATCAACTTTCAGAGAACATGCACCTGAATTCCAAGATCCCTCTGTTCCACTCTAGTCCTTAGGACCCAACCATTCACCATGAAACTCCAAACACGATTTGACTTTCTAAAATGCAAGAACTTACACTGATCTATATTAAAATCCATTTGCCATTTCTCAGCCCACTTCTCCAGCTGATCAAGATACTGCTGTAATTTCTGAAATTTCTGATAACCTTCCTCACTCTCCATGATGCCGCCTGTTTTATTGCCATCTTCAAACTTACAAATCCTGCCTGTACATTCTCATGTAAATCATAGATATATGTAATATGTCATAGTCCCAGCACCAACCCCTGAGGCATTCCACTATTCACAGGCCTCCAGTCTGACCAGCATGTATCCAGTATTAATCTCTACTTCCTCCCATTAAGGCTATTTTGTACCTAATTTGCCATCTCCCCTTCAATTCAATGCTATCTAACCTTCCAGAGCGGCATACAATGTGGATCCTTGTTGAAGGCCTCACTGCAATGCATCTTGACTACGTATACCACCCGGACCTCCTCAACATGCTGGTCACTTTATCAAAGAACTCCAACAAAATTGTGAGTCATGATCTCCCTTGTACAAACTCCCGTGCTGAATTTGATGAAGGGCTTTTGCCCAAAACATCGATTGTCCTGTTCCTCGGATGCTGCCTGACCTGCTCTGCTTTTCCAGCACCATTCTAATCTTACTCTGAATCACATCCAATCTTTTCAATTGAATGTATATCCAATCTGTCCGAATCTCCTCAAATAACCTACCCACTAGATTTTAAAATTACTGGTCTTTAGTTCTCAGGTTTATCTTTGTAGCATTTCTTGAATACGGGCTCTGAATTCGCTATGCTCCAGTTGTCCAGGACCTCACTCGTTGGCAAGCGATGATAGAAAAGAGCCAAGCAGTGCTCCCGCAATTTCTTCTCTATCCTCCTGCAATGTTCCTGAATATAACTGGTCAGGACCAGGAGGTTTTAGAAGCACTGCAAATTCTGAAATATTCGTCTATTTATTTCAGGTACAAACACCAAAGAGTGAGAAAGTGACTCAATGATGGTTAACATAACAAATAGAAAATATGTTAATCAGAGGAAGTGACTTCAGAGGATTTCCGGCTATTGTGGAAACCTGAGAATTCTCAGAAGTTAACGGTCCAAAAAAAGGAAGGCCATGAAACTGAAACGGAAATAAAAAAGAGAACATACCTGCTAACAAACTTGAACACAAAGACTGCATCAATCTGCGCTCTATGTTCCAAAGAAAACAAAACAAAATCAAGGTCAAATGTGGAAATTTGTAATCGGGAGACGCGAGGTCATTGTGGAGAACAGGGAAATGGCCAAGAAAACAACCAGTTACTTTGCATCTGTCTTCATGGAGGAAGATCCAGAAAATCCCCCAGTAATACCAAGTGATCATATCGGACTTCTGCAGCTAAAGACATAGAGTCAATTCATATCAGTAACAAGGTAGTACTTGAACATAGAGCAGGATTGAACATTGCTAAGTCTGACGAAACAGATGTACTTGCTATCAAAATGTCGGAAATAAATCACCAATAGTAGTATTAATTGCACTGTCGATGATTGTGTTTTATTTTCCTGTACATTCTGCAGAGACCTGAAACTATTGTGGATAAACGTGAACCAAGCACTATAAATGAATGGAAGGGATCCAAACAGCTACAAAGGGAAAAAGACATAGTGTGGAGAACTGCAGACCAGTTAACTTGACAATTGTAGGGAAACTGTTGGAATCTATTACAGAGGATGACATTTTTGCTGTTTAGAAATAAACAGCAACAATGGAGAGAATCAGCATGCATTTCTGATAGAGAAATCATACTTGATAAACTTCGGAATTGTTCAAAGTTGTTTCTTACAGTATAGAGGAGAAAGTGAGGTCTGCAGGTGCTGGAGATCAGAGCTGAAAATGTGTGGCTGGAAAAGCGCAGCAGGTCAGGCAGCATCCAAGGAACAGGAAATTTCCTGTTCCTTGGATGCTGCCTGACCTGCTGCGTTTTTCCAGGAACACATTGTCAGCTCTTACAGTATAGATAATGGGGAAACAGTAGAAGTGGCATATAATGGATTTTCGGAAGGGTTTCTATAAGATCTTAGTGAGTTCGTAAATGCAATGAATGTGAAGGGTATTTAGAGGAATACATGTAAGTGGAAATTTAAAGTTTGTATCGACTTCATTTAAGAGAGTCAGAACATTGATGTTAAGACATGTTGAAGCGTGTTGGTGGGACTATACCTGGAGTATTGTGTACAGTTTTGGTGACCAAATCTCAGAAAGAATATACTGACCACAGAGGAAGTGCAATGGACATTCTCCAGATTAATCCCCCAGATGGTATGATTGCCTGATGAGGAAACACAGCCTGTGTTCTCCAGAGTTTCAAAGACAGAGCGAGCTTGAGGGGCCGAATATCTTACTCTTTTTCCAATTTATTAATTTCACATGTTATGGTTTTGCAAAGTAATAGTTATTTTCCCGGAAGTTGCATTGTGCAATGCGACATTCGGGTGCTCAAATGATTTGCTTACGTTAATGCTGGGTAGGGTATGGGGGCTGTATTCACAGTAAATCTAGGTCTGTAACATGACCCACATCTGAAGCAGATGTTGCGGAGAGGAGAAGCCTGGAAACGGGGAGTGGGGGTGAGTGTCACTTCCTGACCCCGCCTGGATTTTCCAAGTACATTTCCAAAACTGCCCCGAACCAACAGAGTGGCCTTGATCTGTGTAGCAGGTCTGAAGGGCTGAATGGAACATCAGAACATAGGGCTGAGGGACACGAGTGGGCAATTCGGCCATTTGACACTACTCCACCAGTAAATAAAGTTGTGGCTCATCTCATTGTGGTCCCAGCTGCACTTTTCTCTCAGTGCACTATTATCCCTGATTTACCTGTCTATGGAAAATCAGACGAAGCTAGCCTCGATATAATATAAAGATTCAGCCATCACAAACCTCTGGGAAAGAGGATTCCCACGTGAATGAATTCCCACTTTGTGACTTTTTTCTCACTCCAGTTGTGACTGAGGATGGAGCGTGTCATTCTTTCCTTTCCTAGTCCCACTCTTCCACTGCTCACAACAAATGTTAACTGTAACCAGGTTGGTGATATAACTGATGATCAAGGTCGCAGACTGGGTCAGGTTCAGTGGTAAGAACAAGTCAGGCAAATTTCTTTCGTCAGCCACAAGTTACTAACAGAACTAACGGAGGACTATGATCAATCTGTGGGTAGCACTGCTGCCTCACATCACCAAGGAGCTGGGTCTAACTCCAACCTCAGGCGACCCTCTATGTGGAGTTTGAACACTCTCCCCGTGTCTGTGTGGGTTTCCTCCCAGTGCTCCAGTTTCCTTCCACAGTCTAAAGATGAAAAGTTTAAAGTGGATTGCCCAAAGTGCCCAGGGATGCGCAGGTTGGGTGTGTTAGTTATGGGAAATGCAGGGTAAAAGCGATAAGATTGAGGAGCAGGTCCGTTTGGGATGTTGTTTGGTGGGTCAGTGTGGATTTAATGGACGGAATGTCCTGGCTCCACACTGTAGAGATTCTATGAAAATGACAATACATTTGGACTATGCAAACACCCAGTAGGTACATACCTAATCCATTCTCCCATTCTCCTCAAGGTCTTGTATGTTTCATTTTCATTCCAAGAGTAACCTGTTAAAGCCTTCATAATATGAGTCCTTCCCCCCAGGAATACGTGAAATGAAATATCTCTGAACTGCTTCCAATATAATTACATCCTTTCTCAGATAAGGAGACAAAAAATACTAATCTCACACTCAGATCATAATGTTTATAATTGTTTTCTCAAAGTGCTGTGAGTCTTTGGAAGACGCTTCCCCACAGAGTATTGGAGGCAGAAATATTGAATATTTTTGAGGCACAGATGGAAGGTTCATAAATAACAACAGAGTGAAGGATTATCGAGGAATGGGCAGCAATGTGCAGGGTGGGGGAAAATGTAGACAGTGGTATCAAATAACACAGCTTCAGAACCTCCAGGAATATAATGAAAAATGAAATGATAATATCGATAAAATGTTAAGGGAGAATACAAGATGGCTGCTATCCAGAAGGTCTGCTTTGCTAGGCTCTACATCAACACACGGGCAAAGTGGTTCTCTAACCCACCCCAACCCAGCCATTCACTTAAAATTCAATACTAAAAGAGCGACAGAATCTTTACTGATTCCGATTTGTAAAACGGAAATGACAAAACATGGGGAATAGATCGAGTAAGTCCCAACAAGTGGTGCATCCGTCAGAAGCATCGAGCATGCCTGAGGCTGTGGCTGCAACCCACTCTGCTCATTCCATGGACCCAGTTACTCACCGGGCCTTGGTCACTGAGATCACCAAGTTTCGTGAAATGATTGAAGCCATGATTGAAGAACCGTTTAGCCGTGGCTAGAGCCGCTCTCAGCCGTGCTTCAAAAACATGAGCAGCAACTTGACAGCCTTGGAAACAGAACAGACGATGTCAAGGGCCGAACTGCAGCGACAGAGACGGTGATCGATTCCTCTCGGGAGAGGATCCTCGCCCTTGAAAAACAGGTCTGCACCTTAACTGAACAAGATGACGATCTCGAGAACAGGGGTAAGATGAAGAATATTCACGTTGTCGGTTTGCTGGAGCGGACAGAAGGTGGTCAGCCGGTGAGTTTGTTCATGAACTGGCTGCAGTGATTCCTTCACTTCGAAACTGAGGAGGGACAGGTGAAGAGTGAGACAGTTCATCGGGTTATGGCACGGAAGTCAGACTCAGTCCAACGCCTTCATCTTGTCCTTGTTTGATTACATAGTTAACACTTTAATTCTCCCTCCCACTCCACCGAGGACATGCAGGTCCTTGGACTCCTCCACTGGCAGAACATACCAACACGACGGCTGGAGGAGGAGCGCCTCATCTTCTGCCTGGGAACCCTCCAACCACAAGGAATGAATTCAGATTTCTCCAGTTTCCTCATTTCCCCTCCCCCACCTTGTCTCAGTCGGTTCCCTCAACTCAGCACCGCCCTCCTAACCTGCAATCTCCTTCCTGACCTCTCCGCCCCCACCCCACTCCGGCCTATCACCCTCACCTTGACCTCCTTCCACCTATCCCACCTCCATCGCCCCTCCCCCAAGTCCCTCCTCCCTACCTTTTATCTTAGCCTGCTTGGCAAACTCTCCTCATTCCTGAAGAAGGGCTTATGCTCGAAACGTCGAATTTCCTATTCCTGAGATGCTGCCTAACCTGCTGTGCTTTAACCAGCAACACATTTTCAGCTCTGATCTCCAGCATCTGCAGACCTCATTTTTTACACAGTTATGAGGACAAACAAAGACTGGTGGAAGATTTCAGATCCCCGAGGAAAGATCTGATGGGTTTAATTCACCAGAGCTCCGGGATTATGTCCTTTCAGGACATTTCAGTGGCGGTGATTCAGAAAAGAAAATCTTTTGATGAGATTAAGAGAAGAGCAAGGGAACTCGGGATTCAGTACCCAGCGGTGCTCTGTATTGCTTTCAATGGATCCACAAACTCGTCTGACTCTCCAGAGAAAGCAAAAACTTTGTGGGCATTTTAACGTAAGCTGGATATTTAGATAATCATGTTTCTTCTAAAGAAATTTTGTTGGATTTTTCTAGTATTAACCAGTATTAAATTATAGCTGGGACTGGGTTGAGTACTCATTTTTAACTTCTTCATTATGTTTTATGTTTTTGTCAAATCCCACAATTTCGGCAGCTCACGTGATGTAATTCATTAATTCACTTATCACCTTTTCGGGCGATAAGATTAATTTAACAAAGTTTGTGGCCATGCCTATAGGAGGTCGTAGGGAAATACCTGACATTGAAGGTAAATCCTGGTTTCCTTTTAAATGGTCACTGGAGTGGGGGGTTTCTCTATTTCGGTATATTGATTACATCCGTTTTTGAAAATTTATTTATCGTGAACTATGTCCATTTGTTTGACAAAATTATACAAGAACTTCAAAGTTGGGAGGCATTTCCAACATCCTGGCTAGGTCGGATAGCTGTTCTTAAAATGAATGTCCTTCCTTATTTGCTATACCCCGTGTGCATGCTTCCTTTGATGTTTCCCAGGCAGATATTAAGAGACTTAATGGCTGGTTTGGCTCTTTTATTTGGCATCATAAGCGACTCTTTATCAAGCTAAACAAATTGCAACTACCCCACAGATTGTGGGGAGCAGATTTCCCAGATTAAAAGCTATCAATTAAGCTTTTTATTATCCTATGTTAATGTCTGGGCCACTGAGGACTCAGAGTCAATATGGTTAGATATTGAACCGTCTGAGACAAAGTGAACCCTTATTAGTCAGTTGTTCTTAGGCAAAATGACAACAGTTACGGAATATTGTCATAACCCAGTAATTATCAATAATGTTAAAGCATGAATGACAATGCATCAGTTCGAGGACAATACAGCCAAAACCATGTTTCTTCCTCCTGTGGTGGTATACCAGTTGTCAATTGGGGATAATGGATTCTAGGTTTAAACTGTGGGCAGCCAAGAGCATGCCTTGCTTGAGTGATTTAGAATTAGTAGAATCCCTACAGTGTGGATACAAGCTCTTGGGCCCAGCAAGTCCACTTAGACCCTTTGAAGAGTAGCCCACCCAGACCCATTCCCCTACCATTCGATATTTACCCTGACTAATGCCCCAAACTTCACATCCCTGAACACTATGGGTGATTTATCAATAGCCAATTCATCTAACCTGCACATCTTGGTGCTGTGAGGCTGCAGTGCTATCTATTGAGCCACCACGTTTTATTTGAGGGAGAAAGAATGATATCATTTGATCAAATAACTCGTAAGTATGGACTACCTAGTAAAGTCCTCTTCTTTATTTTGTTCCAGATCAGAGAATTGGTTTAAAAAAAACACACACACTTTTGACAGACTCTTACAGATCCGATAGAGAGAAGAGGGTGCCTATTGCTTAGAATAAACTCCCTGTCAGTACCCTTTATCATTGTTTGGAGAGTGTCCCCTCAGACGAGACTGTACAGATTTGTGATGTCTGCGAGAGAGAGAGTTGTGGGTTCAGAACACTTCGGAGACATGGGAGGATATTTGTGAAAATGCTGGAAGAATTTTGATCTGTAACAGAACCCATTCCATGCAGTTGAAAATTCTTCATAGGGTCTATCTGATTCCAGATTGTCTCTCAAAATGCATAGTGGGATTATCTTCATCATGTCCTAAATGCAGAATGACTAGAGGCACTCTTACTCATTGCTTGTGGTCCTATTGCAGGCTTCATCTATGTTGGAGCACTGTGTCAGGTGTGATAGAATGGGTCTTAGGGACTGAATTAGAGATGGACCTGGTTTCTCCTTTCCTGGGCCTGCCCAGGGTACTTTACACAGTTGCACATGTGAAATAAATGATATCCTTACTTTCCGTGCTAGGAAGAATATGTGTTGTGTTGGATGTCTGAACCCCACCGGTCCACCCCCCCCCCCCGCCCCATCACCACCCCCTCCCCCCCCCCCCCCCCCAACCGTGCCTGTTGGTTCGTCGTAAACTTTTCATGAAGAATATCCCTTTGGACTTTCTAAGTCATGGCAGCCCTTTTCCGGTTACTGTGATACAGGTTTATCTGCCACTCTAAGAAGAGCTTTTATATAGCCATGATGATATTGTCTAATAAATCTAATGTGCAGAGACGAAGAACGATGAACATAAAAGTGTGTATCAGTTACTGCTCTTGATGAACGAGAGCTATCGTTATGTTATGCTAAGCTGTATTATTTATTCATTATTTATTGTTTAGTTTTGTTTTTACTTCTGTCTGTGTAGTGTTTTAACTTGTTTTGTATGTACATGCAATTGGACTTTTTTCAGTTATTTGAGTTGTGTTGTTATTGGTTTATCATAATATTAAAAAATTCTTTATCAATAAAAATATTTTAACTTAAAATGCTAACATTGATAAAATAGTGTCCCAAAGGAAGCTCATTAGAGAGACCACTCGTGGTTGTTTATCCTGAGGGTCACCACACCTCGGGTGATGGGGTGAGGGTGAGAGAGCGTCCCGTTCATGTTAAACTCCGTCAGTGTGAGGAACTGAACCTGCGCTGTTGGTCTCCGTCTGCATCACAAACCAGCCGTCCAGCCAACTGAGTGGGAAAACTATGTAGCTGTTACAGACAAAAACAGTCACAGACAAAGGGTAAGAGAAACATTCATAACAAGGCAGTTTGTACAATTCAGATAACGGTCAAGATAAAGGCTGAGGGTAAAAACGTTCTCTGCTCGAAATTGTGTTTTATAACAAGACGTGTTTAGAAGCTCTTTTTGGTGTAATATCCTTAAGTTGAGTCAAGTGAAAATAACCAGAATTAATAAGTGTGATTGGATACCTATAACCATAAAATAAGGGTATATTTTTGTTTGGTCTGTGTAAAGCATGCTGACCGTTGAAGGAAAGTATAAAGATGATGGAATATATTGTGAGCAGTGTCTCTCCACATGGGAAATGCCCTCAAACAGGCGCTTGAAAAAACCCGGGATAAAAGTGCCTGAGTGCTGTCTGGCTATGGACAGGACCCAGGGCGTTGAATGACTGAAAGTTCCTGTAACATGGAGCTGCGAAGACCATCAGATAAGCGGGGACCTTATTAAATGCTAAACCACGTTTGAAGGGCTGAATGGCCTCAGCATGGTTTGAATTGTGTGTGATTTGAAAAACGTACTTCTCTACTCCTTCCTCTTATGCGTTACACACTGGGACACTGCCATTTTCCTGAAACTGGGAATTATTTGGAACATTATCTGGAACATTCCATAATCGGCATTCTCCAGAATATTCTATAACTTTGTGGGATGTTTTGCAAAGGCGAGAGACAGATGGAGAGAGAGAGAGAGAGAGAGAGAGAGAGAGAGAGAGAGAGAGAGAGAGAGAGAGAGAGACAGAGAGAGACAGAGAGAGAGACAGATTAAGCATTGCATGCAGGAGTGAGTGTGAGGGACCATGAGCCTTGTTCGGGGGTAGGTGCGATTGCAGATATACAGTGAGTGTGAGGGAGCAGAGAGAATATGGTGACACTCATCCTGAAAGAGCAGGGAAGGTTATTGATGTTTGTCCTGTATTACTGGACATTTCTTAAGACCTCAGATACTGCACGGAGCTGGGCAGTGAACTCAGAACATTCTCGGTGTATCTAGTGGTGTGGATCCTTCTGGGAAGAGAATGTTCTCCCTCTGTACTCGCCCATCTAATACACCCACCATGCTCCGTCAACAAACCATGCTGTAATTGCCCCTTATCTGCCAATCTGCCATTTCCCTGCCTTTGCTCTGTATCCATCTAATCCTTTCCTATCTGTGCATTTGTCCAAATGTTTTTTCAATGTTGTTATTGTAACCACTTCAATCACTTCCTCTGGCAGCTCAGTCTATATGCGTACCACACTCTGTGTAAAAAAGATGACCCTCAGGTTCCTGTTTATTTTTTAAACCTCTCCAAACATGACCGGATGTGCTCTAGTCTTCGATTCCCCAACCTTGCAAAAAAATTGAAGCATTCACCACTATGCATTCATCTTATAATTTGATAAAATCTATACTTCCATAAGAACCCTCTCAGTTTCCTACTCTGTAAAGAAATAAGTTCTAACCTGTCCAAATTTTCCCTATAACTTAACCCTTTAACCCAGGAAACATCTTTGTAAATTCCTTCTACATTATTTTTGTTCAATAATATCCTTTCTAGAACAAGGTGAACAAAACTGAACACAATACTCCAACTGCAGCCTTACCAACATTCTGTACAACTGGAACATAACGTTCCAACTTCTATACTCAATGCCCTGATGTAGGCCAGTGTGCCAACAGCCTTCCTCATGGTCCTGTGTACCTGTGACCCAAATTTCAGATAACCGTGCACCTGATCTCCAACGTCGTTTTGTTCCACTACACTCCTTAAGTCACTCTCATTCATCCTTAAACTCCTACCTGGATTTGACTTTCCAAAATGCAAGACGTCACACTTATCTATATTAAACTCCAATTGCTAATTCTCAGCCCACTTTCCCAGCTGGTCAAGGTATTGCTGCAATTTCTGATAATGTTCCTCTCTCTACACGATGCCTCTAATTTTAGTGTCATCTGCAAACTTACTAACCTTGCGTTGTGCACTCTGATCCAAATCATTGATATAGATAACAAACAGCAATGGGCCCAGGACCGACCGCTGAGGCACACCAATTGTCACAGGCTTCCAGTCCGACAAGCATACCTCCACCATAGCAATTTGCTTCATAATGTTAAGCCAATTGTGTCGCCAATTTGCCAGTTCACCTTGGATTCTATGTGATATAATCTTCTAGAGCGGCCTACTATGTGGATCCTTATCAAAGGTCTTACTGAAATCGAAATAGAAGATGTCTACCACTGTGCCCTCGTCAACATTCCTGGTCACTTCCTCAAAAATCTCTAACAAACTTTGTAAGGCATGATCCGCTACGCACAAAACGAAGCTGACTGCTTCAAATCAAACTCTGTATTTCCAAATGCATGCACATTTTATCTTTCAGAAGCTTCTCAAGTGGTGTAGTGAAAACAAGTGTGTAGCTTACTGGTCTATATTTCCTGGGCTTTTCTTTGCAGCCATTCTTGAATATGGGCACAACTTTTGCGACCGCCCAGTCTTCCGTGATCTTGGCACTTAAGCTTTATCTCTCGCTTCTTGCAGTGGTCTTGGATGTATCTGGTCAGAACCAAGAGATTTGTCTGACTTTGTGCATTCTAATATATCCAACAGCAATTCTACTGTGATATGGACAGTACCAAGATTTGACAACTAACCTCCTAAAGGTCACAGGTCTTCATGTCTTTCTTCGTGGTAAACACAGAGGGGAAATTGAGGAATTCACCAATCTCTTGAGGTTTTACACATGCATGCATATTTTGGATTTTAAAGCATCGTATTCTTTCCCTAGTTGTTCTTTATCTTGACTATACTGAATTTGGATTCTCTCTAAATTTCTCAGCCAAGACTATCCCATAACCCCTTTTCGCCTTGCTGATTTCCTTCTTTATTGAACTCCTCTATCCCCTGTGTACGTCCAGGGATTCCCTTGGTCCCAGCTGCCTGTACCTGAGCCACGCCTCCTTTTTTTTTGGTCAGAGTCTCAATATCTCTTGACATCCAGGGTTCTCTCTTCCAGTCTCACTTTACCTTCACCCTCACAGGAAAATGGAAACCTTGAACTCGAGATATCTCACTTTTAAAGCCCTCCCACTTTCCCGAAATCCTTTTACCGCGAAACAAACAACTCCAATCATCCCCTGCAATCCCCTGTCTAATTCCAACAACATACGCCTTGCCCCAATTTAGAAGTTGAATCTGTGGACCAATTTTGTCCCTCCCATAACTATTTTAAAATTAATACAACTCTAATCACTTTTCTCAAAATGCTCCTCCACTTTATCTCGTTCACCTATCCTAACCTATTTCACAACAGTAGGTCGAATGTGTCCCTTTCTGGGTATGTTATTCTATATATTGATTGTGGAAACTTTCCTGAGCACACTTAACAAATTACGTTCCATCTCAGTTCTTGACCATCTGGAAGTCCCAGTCTATGTTCGGAAAATTGAAATCACCTATTATAACAATCCTGTTGCTCCTGCAAGTCTCCCCAGTCTCCCTGTATATTTCTTCCTCTAATTCCCATTGTTGATTTGGAGGCTTATAGTGCAACCACTATAACATTACCACCCCCCTCTAACTACTTTTGCACCATTCACAAAACATCATTGGATATTATCTCAGTCATTTCAACTTTAAATACTGGTGTGATACTTGCCTTAATCAGTACTATTGGTATTTAAACTGTTTCCATTTACATCTCTCCATCGCAGTGATTTTCACATCATGGCACCCCTTGTCAAGGCACAGTGGAGATATGGAGCTGTAAATGGATGGGAGCTGCACATCCTGTCACTTTCAGCATTGTTTGCAAGTTTCCCCACACTGGGCTGCAATCTAACACAGTGTTACTGAACAATGCAACAGTCTGGGTTTATATATGAATGAACCAGTGCGGTCTGCACAGCTCCCCATGATGGACATTCAGCCCATGATTATAGATCGAGCATTGGTGTGGGCTGCACAGAGTTCCATTCTGGACATTGCTGGGTTGCATTCAGCAGTACGCTAGCCGGATCTACACAGTGCTCCATCGTGAACATATAATGGATGGAGTGGTTATGTGAGTTGGATTGCGAATGTGAGAGAGCTAAACATCTCGTAATGCCTTTATTATTTGTTTTCATTCTTGTGATTGGACCCTGTGCCCCAGTCTCGAGCAGTTGAATGACTGCTTTCTGTTCCTGTGCCCCAGTCTCGAGCACTTGAGTGACTGCTTCCTGTTGCTCTGTCCCAGTCTCGAGCAGTTGAGTGACTCCCTCCTGTTCCTGTTTCCCAGTCTCGAACAGTTGAATAACTGCCTCCTGTTCCTGTGTCCCGGTCTCGAGTAGTTGAGAGATGGCCAAATGTTCCTGTGTCCCAGACTCGACCTGTTGAATAACTGCCTCCTGTTCCTGTGTCCCAGTCTAGAGCTGTTGAGTGACTGCCTCCTGTTCCTGTGTCCCAGTCTCGAGCAGTTGAGTGACTGCCTCCTGTTCCTGTGTTCCAGTCTCGAGAAGTTCAGTGACACCCTCTTGTTCCTGTGTCCCAGTCTCGAGCAGTTCAGTGACACCCTCCTGTTCCTGTGTCCCAGTCTCGAGCAGTTGAGTGACTGCCTCAGGTTCCTGTGTCCCAGTCTCGAGCATTTGAGTGACTGCCTCCTGTTCCTATGTCCCAGTCTCGAGCAGTTGAGTGACTGCCTCCTGTTCCTGTGGCCCAGTCTCGAGCAGTTGAATGACTCCCTCGTGTTCCTGTGTCCCAGTCTCGAGCAGTTGAATGACTCCCTCGCGTTCCTGTGTCCCTGTCTCGAGCAGTTCAGTGACACCCTCCTGTTCCTGTGTCCCAGTTTTGAGCAGTTGAGTGACTGTCGCCTAATCCAAGTTTTGTGAAAATAGATGTCCTCCTCCTGCTCCAGCGTAACAGGCTCCAATAGCTCTGCGCTCAACTGCTGCTTCTGTGGAAAGGAGTTGAGGGACTGAAGCCTGTTCACATTCTTTACCGCTTTTCTTGAGTAAAAGCCCTTCTCCTGTTTCTGTAAAACACCAACAAATTCTGAATGATTTATTTTTGTATTTAGCTGTCAGTAATTGAGCAAACAAGCTGACTGACAGTATTCAGAAGCTGAATAACCTACTTCTGTTCCCATGTTAAACACTCAAGAGTCAATAGACACTCAGAGATGTACAGCACAGAAAACGATCCTGCGGTCTGGTCATCCATACCGACCAAATATCCTAAATTAATCTCGTTCCCTCTTGCCAGCAGTTGGCCCATCTCCCTCTAAACACTTCCCATGCGTGTATCCATCCACATGCTTTTTAAAAGGTGTAACTGTACCTGCCTCCACTACCTCTTTTGGCTGTTCAATCCATACACACAGAAACGTCTGTGTGAAAATGTTGTTTTAGCATCCCTTTTTAAATATTTCTCCTCTCACCTTAAACCTTTGTTATCTATATTTGGACTCGTCCATCCTGTGAAAAGACATTGACTGTTTACCTTATCTATGATCCTCACGATTTTATAAACCTCTTTAACGTCACCCCTTAGGCTCAATACTTGAAAATAGACCCAGCCTATTCAAACTCTCCCTGTAACTGTAACCCTCCAACACCTGCAACATTCTTTTAAATCTCTTCTGCACCCTTTCAAGGTTGACAACATCTCCCCGACAGCAGGGAGCCCAGAATTAAAGGCAATATTACAAAAGTGGCCAAATGTCCTGTACAGATCCAACACGTCATGCAAAGCACACACCAATAAAGGGAAGATCACCAAGTGGCTTCTTCACTATGTTATCTACCTGTGACGGCACTTTCAAGGAACTGAGAACCTGCACCACAAGGTGCCTCACAGGACAGCGATCTGGGTTTAATTCCATCCGTGAATGACTGTCTGTGTGGTGTTTGTACATTCTCCCCGTGTCTGTGTGAGTTTCCTCCGGGTACTATGTTTTCCTCTGACAGTATAAAGATATGCAGGTAAGGGTAGATTGACCATCCTAAATTGTGCATTGTACCCTGGGATGTGTGGGCGAGGTGGATTAGCCATGGAAAATGCAGGCTCAGAGGGATAGGGTAGGGGTTTGTCCAGTGGGATACTGTTGAGAGGATCGGTGTGGCCTCGATGGGTAGAATCGCCTGTTTCCTCACTGTAGGGATTCCATAACTTCTATGGAGTTATCCTTGATTGGCGACTTTCAACAGGACCCTACCTATATTTCTTACTCTGATATTTCTTGCCAAAATGGAGCACCTCACATTTATCTAAAATAAACTCCATCTGCCACTCCTCAGCTCACCTAATCAACGTCTCATTATATTCTGAGACATTATTCTTCACTGTCGACATTACCACCAAAATTGGAATTATCTACAAACTTACTGACCATACTTCACTTACTCAAGTACAAATGATTTGCATAAGCAACAAAAGACTCACTATTGATCTTTGTGGCACGCCACTGGTCACAGGTCTCCAAGTTCAATGAACAAATGTCCACTGTCACGCCCTGTCTCCAATATTCAAGAAAAAAAAGACCTAAATGCCGAGCTCTGTAGGATTCCCGGCAATCTAACCTTGCTAACTAGTCTACCATGTAGAACGTTTTGGTTTTCTTACTGAATTCCATAAAGACAACATCCACTGTCCTGCTGTCATCAATCATCTTCTTCACTTCCTCAAAATATTCCACCGAGTCAGTGAGACGTGATCTCCAATGTACAAAGCCCTCTTCAGTCCTTGTCTTTCCAAATGCATATACATCCTTTCAATCAACCAGCCCCCACCCTCGCCCCCACGGCCAACAATTTAGTCACCATTGACGTCAGGCTCATCAATCTATAGTTAGCTGTATTTCCTTACTTGCTTAAATAATGACACTATGTTAGCAGCCCTCCAGTCTTTTGACGCCTCACCAGTGTAAATCAATAACCCAGATATATCAGCAAAATGCTAAGCAATCTCTTTCCGAGCTTCCCACAAACTTCTGGGATACAACTGATCAGGTCACAGGGAGTTGTTCACCTTTGTATGCTTTAAAATGTCCGATATCTCCTTGTAATATAGATACTATTCAAGATATCACTATATATTTCTTCCTTCTCTAACTGTTGTAAGCTCCTCTACATTAAATACTGAGGAGAAATACTTGTTTAGTAACCCTTCCATCTCCTATGGTTACGCACATAGGTAGCCTTACTGACCTGTAAGGTGCCCTATTCTCTCCCTAGTTAATATTTTGCCATTACAGGACGTGTACAGTTGCTTCGTTAACCCTATTTCTAAAGCCATCTCATGTCCATATTTTTCTGGCTGGAGTTCCCCATTGACTATACACTTACTTCCCTTATACCCCTCTCGGGACTCACTTGATCTCAGCTCTGTTTACCTGACATATGCCTCCTTCCTTATCTTGACCAGAGCATCAATATATCTAGCCATCCAGCACTCCCTGGACCCACCAGCCTTGCCCATCTCTTTAATAGGAACATGATGGCTCTGGACTCTCTGACACCAAGTTGTAATCGCCTTGCATTTTCCAACCATCCCTTTACCTGCAAATAGGCTATCCTAATCAACCTTTCACAGGGCTCACCTAACACTTTCAAAATTGACATTATTCAAAGTAGGAACTTTAATGTTTACATCAGGTCGTTCCTATTCCACGACTAGTTTGAAACTAATATTTATGTGTTACAGATTTGAAAGTTAAATAAACACTTCCTGCCCCTCTGGAACAGGTTCGAGAGGCTGAATTAGCTCCACCTGTCCCTCTGTAATAGACTGGAGAGGCTGAATGACCTCCTCCTGTCCCTCTGAAATAGACTCGAGTGACTTCATGGCATCCTCCTGTCCCTGTGTAACAGACCCGAGACATCAAATGACACTGCAACCCGTGGATTACGCACTGCCGGTAAACTGTATCTAATGGTGGTCCAATCATTCTCAGTTACAGAAACACAGAGAACACAATGTACTCCTTGTGCCCTCTCAGTAACACCTCATACAGCTGCAGTGACACATCTCTTTGTTTTGAATGATTCTGTTGGCAAAACTGCCAATATTCCAGTTTTCCACCTTTCAAGTAGGAACAGACTAATATGGGCTGAATGGCTTTCTCTTATCCCTCTGTAAGAGGCCCATAGGAACAGAATTGTTTTGGCCAGTTCCTGAGCAGCAGTGTCAATGCTCTGTCTCAAGATTATGAAAGGATTTGATAACAGTGCATTAAAACCAGGAGTAGCCTCACACTGGTCAATAAGTACCATACTTTGTGTTCAGGTATCTAGAAACTTGCCCACCCGACTTCTTTTTATGCAGCCAATCTGTTTTTTTTTAGATATATAACTGCCTCGTTTCATAAACAGAGCGGAACATATATAGACTGCTGCAGTGTTCTATTAATATTCTCATATACAAGGAAAAAAAGATTAAAAAGTTTGAAAGATTTATGGTCCATCCCTCAGCAAACCTCAACTATTCCATCCAAAACCAGTAAATGAAAAGTGATGTATGGAACTGGTTAACTGAGTCTGTTTGTTCAGTGACTGTGATTAATGCCAACCTCCATGGATTCCAATTATCCCAGTGGAGAGTTTCCATCTTTTAATGATAAATGGCCTCCGTACAATGTGTCAACCCATAACATGAGCGGGAGCATTACCGACAGCACTGCCGGGGATCAGCAGATCCAGAGAGTGGGGGAGGAGAAATCAGACTCTGATAGCATTCGACGGGAATGTTCCAAAAATGGATCAGAATCTGAGAACATTAGACATGAATATGTCAACAATAGACAGGAGCTTATCATATTATGTTTGGTATATTTCTGCATTTAATTGGTTGTCATTATCATGGCAGATCTATTACGCTCTTCTCATTTTTCAATACTTCTATTATCCCTTCCTGGCTATCGTTGATGTTCCTGGTGAGTGTCACTGTCCAGATTTTGTTTTCTATAAACCAGTTATGACTGTATTACTGTTGTTTCATATAGTCTACACTTCTTGCCAAAATTATTGTTCCTGTGGAATCTCTCAAACCAGATATTCACTTTACAGACCTCTACTAACTGACATCAATGAAGGTGTACAATTACTGTCTCACTCTCTGCTCTAGCAGTGTTACTCCGGGTCTCTATGTTGACCTATTCTGTTTCAGGGGAGAACCACAATTCATTATATCATTGCCTTTGCTGTTAAGAGCATGGAGGTCACTGTCTACTGCTCTGGTTACAAACTGCACTTCCTCTACTGTTTCCATCCCATCCCTGGACAATATCTGCAGCAGCAGCAGACACGTCACAAATGTGGGAGATCCCTTTGACACTGAGCTGATTCTTGACACCATTCCTTGACCATTTCTAACTTGAAATACTCACCACTCCAGAATATGTCTCACTGGTTTAGTCCAACTGCTGTTTGAATCTTGAGATATGAAATACAGTCTTAATGAAGGCAAGAATCTGCTGCTGATGCTCCCGGCTTCAAACCTGCCCAAACAATTCTGATTCAAACTCACACCAACCCCCATCCATCTGTCATTCATGCACGCTGACGTATATTGCTGTTGTGTCTGGCAAAGCCTTTATTTTAACATTCTCAAACACTTTACCTTATCTGTTGATTAATAAAAAGCCTGCCAGTTGTTCGTATTTAAAATTGTTTTCTTCATGTGCGTTCTTTCTCAGACAATGAGTTTCTCATTTAATGATGTCAATCACGCGCACACATGCACACTCTCTCTCTCTGCCTGATGAACACACACACAAGCAGAGAGAGCAAACCTTCCCATTGTAGGCAGTAACCTGATGTGAATATAGTAAGCATATGATAGTAAAGTTTGCAATACTCTCATACTGGGCAGATAGTGCAATTTAATGAGCAACACGCGAGCATGATCTGCACAGCTCTCCATACGGGGCTGTCATCTTGTCCCAGTTAATGTTGTTTGTGGTGTTCTGTGAAGCAGATTCAGAATTTGATGTAACAAACCATTTCAGCTAATCTGGCAATGCCTTTATTGAATGTTCTCATTCTTGTAACTTACCTCACGAAGATCTCACTTCTCCAGTTAGTCCCACTGCCCTGACTTTTTCCCCACATTTCCACAACATCTTATCAGTTAATTAACTGTCTGTTTCAGTCTTTAATGTGAATCTCTCTATCCCTTTTTATCTTTCCCTGGCCTTGGGTTTTGGATACCTAGTGTATCGAGTGCTGGCATTGTGTAGCTCAGAAATAATGAAATGGGGTGTGATAAGCGGTTGTTCACTTCCTGATATGTCCCATATGATGGTCCATGGATAGGCGTGTTTCAGAAGTTATGAGAAACATCCTTGTAACTTGGTCAGTACCTGTGGCTGTCCCTCTCAGGTGATCTTGCGATCAGTAACACGAGGAAGCCCACTGAGTAAAGGACCAGGCATCTAAATTGCCTGATAATGCTGTCACTTTTTTTAAAATAAAAGGTTATTTTATCCTTTTTTTAGTAAGATATCTTAAAGGTCAAACTGCCTACTGAAAACGGCTCAAGTAAATAAATTACGGGGCTTTTAGGGCTTTTTAAAATAAATTGTAGTAACAATGGCCAGCTGGCACAGACCAGGCTTTCTAGGTTTCTTTTTATTGTAGCTATAACAATCACCAGGTGCTTGGGGTCCCAGAAGGTTGGAAGTTTTAGTAAATTATCCCGAGCTGCTATTCTCTCTGGAACCTCACTTGATGCTGTTTCCTACTGGAATGGAGTACTGTATGCAAGAACACATGTCTGAATGTTCCTTTTTACCAAGGGGAGAGTTTAGGTGATGTTAGTATATTGGAACAGTTCATTTGGAGAAGGTACTGTATCTTTTATTCGGTTAAGATTTCCAATATTTAAGTTATTCTAAATTCCTCTTCATTTTGTCTGGATTTTCATTAGAGTGTTTATAAATATTGCGTTTTACTTAATGGTGAGTGGTTTGACTAGTAGCATCACATCTGTAACTCCCACTTCACATCTACCATTAAAATAAGGAAAGATCGGCATCCAAGCTACCTTCTTAAAATAGTTTGAGGCGGTCTGGTTGGTCTATAGCAAACTGGGGTCTCTTGTCTGGTTCTAAGTCGATAATACCAAATTGAGTTTAGAATTACAATCCATACAGTATGCAAACAGGCCATTCGACCCAACATGTCCATACTGACCCTATGAGGAGTAACCTACCCAGACCCATTCCTTTACCCTATTGTTACACATCTACCCCGACTAAGGCACCTAACCCACACATCCCTGAAAACTATGAACAATTTATCATGGCCAATACACCTGACATGCACATCTTTGGATTGTGGGAGGAAACCAAAGCATCCAGAATAAGCTCATGCAGACACTGGAGAGAATGCACCAGGAGACTATTGGGTTCAAAGGTCGCGTATGGTAGTTGCTAGTGTCTTTTTTTCCCGATGTTGAGTTCGGTTGGTATTTTTTGTATAAAGATTCAGTCACCAAGAGTTCTCTGGGTGTGGAAAAGTGAAGTTGTGGGTTTTAAAAAAGGTAATGAAGGCAAAACTGTAGGAATTGACAGACAAGCTGGAGTTGGGGTTGCGATTGTCTGTGAGAAAATGTGAGATGATTACAGCGATAGCTCGGCAATTACATTTGGTGGAACCGCCATCAGACTCTTTGGAAATGGCTGGAATTCAATTTCAAATGAGGCACTTTGAACATGAGAAGGAATTGAAACAGTTTGAATTATGATGAAAAGTAGAAATAAAAGAAAGGGAAATGAAGAAGAAAGAGAGAAAAGGGCAGAAGAAAAGCAATGAGTTTCAACTTAAGAAGTTAGCAATTAGAGAGAAAAGTTGACATAGAGGGCGGCGATGAAGATAGACGATCGGTTGGATGTGGAGGTTAGTGAGGTTGAGCAACCCTATTGTAAACAATGGCCTAATGGGGTTCTGTTTAAATACATCCAGGCATTCTCTAAATTTGATGAGAAGGATGGGGAAGCCTTTTGAATTTCGTTTGAGAAGTAGCTAAGCAAATGCAGACACCAGTGACCAGGTGGATTTAGTGGATCCAAACAAGGCTGATAGGTATTTGCATCCCTATCGGATGAGGTATCTGGCCAGTATGGAGTGGCCAGTATGCCAACTGAAAGTGCATATGAACTTGTGCCAGAAGCTGACAGACAGCATTACAGGAATCTAAAAAAGTGTCTCTGGTTAAACGCGCATTGAGTTTGAAAGGATCAAACAACGTAATTTTGAAAAGTGGGTAAAGGTATTAAAAACAGAGAAAACCTATGACACTCTTAGAGAGATTCTTATTTTGGAGAAGTTCAACAATTCACTTTCTGCAGTCGTGAGAACTCGTGTGGAAGAGCTGAGTGTTAAAATGGCAAGGTGAGAAGCTGAAATGGCTGATGATGCTGATTGAGTTCAGAAATCAAAGTTTGGTTTCTGTGAGAGATTGAAGAACGTGTGATATCTTCTTAAAACATTTGCCTGTGGGAGTAAGATTTAATGGGCTTAGGCCAGTAGTAGCAGGTAAAGAGGTTAGAGCATTAAGAGGGACAGAAACATGTAATTCTTTTACACGGAGACATGGGGAGCTGTGTCATTCAGAAGGACTATTTAAAGATGAGAAGTGCTCCATTATGTAACGTGTGGTTGGAGGGTCCAGTAGAAACATTAACAGATTTATTTCACAATGGGGAAGGAGGCCTTGTGCTTGATGTTGACGTTCCAGCATTTCCACATTTAAATTGACAATAACATACATGAGACAAATCTTTTTTCACTGATCGTGACCCCTTAAAGTTTTTGGAGGAATTTAGGGAGAAGAATACCAGTCTGTTTCGATTGAGCTTATTATTGCTGCCATTAAATTTGAAATTATACAGGTGACAGGGCGAGAAAACCTACGTTTTGACACCTTGTGGAGACTTGGATGAAGAAAGACAAAGGCATTCTGTGGCAGGAGTAAAATGACTGAAATCGAAATAGTTGTGAACATTTGTATGCTCAGAGTCAATGTTATATATGCATTTCAGTCTACTAATAGATGAAGATCAGGAGGTCTAAAATGAATCCACATTTGTGCATTGATAGATTATTTTATTAAAGAACGAGTTGTGAAGATATTGTCATTGTAAAACGTTCATTTTCGATTGTTTTTTTTGAAGAGACGTTTTAAAGGCAGAGGTGCAGAACTGCTGTCTGAAAACAGTTTAAGTAAATAACCGAGAAAGCCTTTAGGTTTTATTAAAACGTGGTAACAATGGAAGGGCAGTGGCCAGCTCTCCCAGACCAGGTTCCTCATTTTGTTTTTAGCTGCAGCATTCAGAAGCTGTTGGGGATCCTACAAGGGTTGGAAGTTTCAATACATGATCCACAGCTGCTTTTCTCTCTGAGATCTCTGTTGATGTTGCAACCTCCGGGATTGGCAAACTGCTGTAAGGATCTGTATTTGAATATACAAAGCAAAGCAGTGTAAAACAAGAAGGAGCGGTATCTATTGTTTGTGCAAGTGTTCCAACATATAAGCTCTCCCAAAATATTCTTTTCTTTGATTTTATTTTAACTGAAGCATTTGAATAGATTATATTTTGCTTAATGTTGAGTGGTTTGACCAGTCACAACATATCTGGAACGCACACCTCCCATCTATATTCAAAATAAGGAAAGGTTTGGGTCTAAGAGGCCTTCTTAAAATATTTTGGGGAGATCTGGACTGGTCCGCAACACGTGTAGCCAAGGGATTTGTAATGACTCCTGTAAATGAAAATTAAGTGGAGGAGCTGGGGATGGTTTGCTGGAGGATGTGCTATGAGCTGCCTCAGACATGCAAGGAGACCTGAGGATTTGGTGACCCAACGCTGGATGCAGCATCTGCTTCTGTTACATGAACAACAAATGGAGCAGAGGCTGCAGAGAGGGGAACTCTGAAGCCACGCAGTGAGTGTGTGTGGGGAAAGGGATCTGCTGTATCCACATTGGATTTTCCAGGTACAGCTTCCCAAGCTTCACTTAACTCAGGAGCAGAGTGTGAGGGGACACTGATTGAACAAAGAGCTGGTCATAGAATGGTATCACCTCCACCTCCTTCAACACGACCTGCAGTTTCACACCAGGGGGAGGATGGTGCTGGCAGTGGCTGTTAGGGTTACTGTTTCTCATACAGCTTCTATGTCCAGAACATTCCAGGCTGGACAAGGTGACACATCCATCATTTCCCAATATCTCAACATCAATGTCGTGTTGAAGGAGGTGGAGGTGATACCATTCAATCCGGGTATATCCAGTATAGTGGGATTTCCGATGGTGTACAGTGCATCTGCAGAGTACCCATGTCAATGGGGAGAGGTAGAGGAACTGAAGGATTTCTCTCTCTATTAATGTAACGCATGCACAGTACATCCTGTTGGTGAATACCCACTGTCCTGGTAGCAGTCATGGCCTCTTCATTCAGAAGCAGTCAGCCATTTTCATCGTCATCGGGTCTCCACGTGGAAAGAAATGAATATATCTTGGATAAAGGACATCCTCTTGATGCAGGTTTCAAAACACCATCCCCACCATCAATCAACCACATCAAAGTATTTCATGTGTACGCAGAGCAATGGGGTCACTTGGAGTGTCTGGGAGCAGACGATCAGGGATGGAGCAAAACCTACCATTTCTGACCGGGTCTGAGTGAACCTCCCAGAACACAGTATTAATAAGTCCTGTAATCCCTCTCCATTTCAGTAACATACTGCCTTCCATTATTTCTGTAAATGAAATGACAGGGTATATCATGTTAGATTCCACCTGACAAACTATTATCTATTGTCTTTACCTTTCTGAATCTATTTGCAGACTCTCCACCCTCTCTTGATAATTTAATCTCTTGCTTATCACAGCGACATCACCAAACACAGCATCTGTATATCTGTTCCATCTTCCTGATCATTAATATAGACTGTAAATAGTTGAGAACCCAGCGCTGGTCACTGTGTGGCGCGACTGGTTACGTTCTCTCTAACTGCTTTATCCTGAGTGCCTGCTTCCTGTATGATACCCAATCCTCCCTCATTCCAGTACAACACAGTTGAAGAGTTGAATAAGAATAATGAGCATCTGTGAGGAATCCAACCTCTTGATGAGGCTGATGTCAACGCGGCATCTGTTCCACTTTCCTGCCATCACTCCATCCTAAAACTCTAGTCTCTTGTTGTAGATTGCGACACATGAAAAAAAATCCACCCACATCTACACTTTCAATTACCTTTCGAATTTTACAGAACTCAACGAGATTTCCTTTCATTCTTATAAACTCGAGCGTGTAGGCCTAAACTGCTCAATTTCTCTTCATAAGTCAAACACTTCAAATATGGAATCAATCTAATGAAGCTCTTCTGAATTGCCTCCGATGGAAATACCTCATTCTGCAGGACACCCAAACTGTACTCCAGTTGCAGCCTCACTAATGCCTTGCATAGCTACACCAACACTCCCTACTCTATTCTTTTATAAGTAAACACTGAAATTATGTTTGCATTTCTCATTACTTGCAGTACCCGCATGCAGGTTTTCTGTGATATGCAAGCAGACATCCAGATCCCTCTGCACCTAAGCACTTTGAACTTTCTCGCCATTTACATAATCATTTGTCTCTCCATTAATACTAGCCAACTTGAATAGCACCATTTTTTTTCTCAAGGTTTGTGAAGGTTTGTAGCTCAGGTTGAGATATGGGGTATATGTTTGCTCCTTGAGCTGTAGTTTTGATATCCAGACGTTTCGTTATCTGGCTAGGTAACATCATCAGTGGCGACCTCCAAGTGAAGCGAAGCTGTTGTCTCCTGCTTTCTATATATATCTGTCTCCTGGATGTGGATTCTGGGGTTTGTGGTGATGTCATTTCCGGTTCGTTTTCTGAGGAGTTGATTGATGGCATCTAGATCTATGTGTTGTTTATGGCGTTGTGGTTGGAGTGCCAGGCCTCTAGGAATTCTCTGGCATGCCGTTGCTTAGCCTGTTCCAGAATAGATGCGTTGTCCCAGTCAAAATGGTGGATTTTTTCATCCGTGTGTAGGGCTATGAGAGAGAGCCTTTTTGTCTTTTTGTGGCTAGCTGGTGGTCGTGTATCCTGGTGGTTAACTTTCTTCCTGTTTGTCCTACGTAGTGTTTGTGGCAGTCCTTGCATGGAATTTTATAGATGTCATTGGTGTTGTCCATGGGTTGTACTGTGTCTTTTAAGGTTGTTAGTTTATGTTTTAGAGTGTTGGTGGGTATGTTTGCTGGTAGGATTCCGAGGAGTCACACTAGTCTGGCTGTCATTTCTGAAACTTCTTTGATGTATGGTAAGGTGGTTCGGGTTTCTGGCTGTGTTTGGTCTGATTGCCGTGGTTTGTCCTTGAGGAATCTGCGCACTGTATTTCTTGAGTATCTGTCCATCTTGAATACGTCGTATTGGTGGTTCTCTGCTGTTTTGCGTATCTCGTCTGAGCTACAGTGTGTGGTGGCTCGTTGGAATCGTGTCCTGATACAGCTTCGTTTGTGTGTGTTGGGATGATTGCTGGTGTAGTTAAATATTTGGTCAGTGTTTGTCGGTTTTCTCTATATGCAGGTTTGTAGTTCTCCATTGTCCTTTCTTTCGACTGTGACGTCCAGGAATGCGAGTTTGTTGTCGGTTTCTTCCTCCTTGGTGAACTTTATGCCTGTGAGAGTGATGTTGATGATGTTAAATGTCTCTTCTGTCTTGTTTCATTTTGTGATGCCAAAAGTGTCATCTACGTAGCGAACCCAGATATTTGGTTTGATGATTGGTAGGGCTGTTTGTTCTAGTCCTTGCATTACCGCTTCTACTATGAATCCTGATAAAGTGGAGATCCCATGGGTGTGTCGTTGGTTTGCTTGTAGACTATGTTTTTGAAGGTGAAGTGGGTGGTGAGGCACAGGTCCATTAGCTTCATGATGTTTTCGTTGGTAATGTGATTGATGGTGGTTGGTGTGTGTGTGATGGTCTCTTCTAAAAGTGTGGTAAGTGTTTCCGCTGCCAGGTCGATGTTAATGGAGGTGAACAGTGCTGTTATGTCGAATGAGATCATTGCTTCGTCTTCCTCTATGTTGGCGTTTTTGATGATTTTTAGGACTTCCTGGGTGGAGTGGATGGAGTGTTGTGACTCTTCTACTAGGTATTTTAGTCTTGCGTGTAGTTCTTTGGCTAGTCTGTAAATTGGTGTTCCGGGTAGTGCGATTATAGGTCTGAGGGGGGCTCCTGGTTTATGGATTCTTGGTAGTCCATAGAATTGTGGAGTGCTGGTCCCATCGGGTTTCATTTTCTGGAATTCTGTCTTGTTTTATTGTCCAGAATTGTGTAATTTTCTTAGGAGATAAGTAATTTTGTTTCCTAGTTGTGTGGTCGGGTCAAGCGGCACCTGTTGGTAGGTGTTGGTGCCTGTGAGTAGTGCATTAGCTTTTTCTATGTAGTCCCTTCTGTTCAGGATGACTGTGAGCCGACCTTTGTCTTCAGGTAATATAATGATGTCTTTGTCTTTTTTGAGGTTTTCTAGGGCTTTCTTTTCTTGTGTGGTCAGTTTGTTTCCTTCCCTCTTTCGGCTGAGAATAGATGCAGCTGTCTGTCTGATCGTTTGTTGTGTTTCTTCCATGAGATTGTTGCCCTTCAATGTGGTTTCTAATGCCGCAAGTAATTCCTTCTTGTCAGCGGCTCGGTAATTGAAATTTAATCCTTTGACGAGTACTGCTTTTTCTGTGTCTGATAGGGTCCAGTCTGATAAGTTCTTTATCCATGCCCCTGTGTTATCGGTTTTGTGTTTTTTTTGTGAGTTTGTCCAGTTTTTTCTTCACGTCCGGATTTTTCTTTATCTGTCTTTGTCGTTGTTTGGTGTTGATGGCTTGTTCTATCACGTCTGACCATACTTGGTTTGTTGCTTGTTTGAATAACGGCTTTTAGCGCGCAATTTCCCGTTTGTATTTTCAGAGTCTGTGGTGGGCATCATTGATTAATTCTCGGAGCGTTCTGCAGCCGTTTTGTTCTGTTAAACTTTTGGCTTGAGGTGTTTTTATCGGCGTTTATATTGCAGACATTTTGGCAGTAGTTGTTTTCTTAAACATTCATGCAGGAAGTACATTTGTTCGCGGGTGGAACTCTCTCGGATGGCATTCCTTTCCCATCTACGGGCAAGTTGCAGTGTGTTGAGCTCATGGCTTTTGCAAGGTTTGTGATGGTTTGTAGCTCAGGTTGAGATTTAGGATGTTGGTTTGCTCGCTGAGCTGTAGGTTTGATATCCAGACGTTTCATTACCTGGCTAGATAACATCAATGGTGGCGACCTCCAAGTGAAGCAAAGCTGTTGTCTCCTGCTTTCTATTTACATCATTCTCCTGGATGGGGCTCTGAGAGCTTGTGGTGATGTCATTTCCGGTTCGTTTTCTGAGGAGTTGATAGAGGGCATCTAGATCTATGTGTTTGTTTATGGCGTTGTTTTTGGAGTGTCAGGCCTCTAGGAATTCTCTGGCATGTCTTTGCTTAGCCTATCCCTGGATAGATGTGTTGTCCCAGTCGAAATGGTGGCTTTTATTTGTGGTGGCACTCCAAACACAACGCCAGAAACAAACATATAGATTTAAATGCCATCTATCAATCTCTCAGAAAACGAACAGGAAATGACATCACCACAAACCCCAGGAACCCCATCCAGGAGAAAGATACAATTAGAAAGCAGGAGACAACAGCTTCGCTTCACTTGGAGGTCGCCACTGATGATGTTACCTCGCCAGGTAACGAAACGTCTGGATATCAAACCCACAGATCAGCGAGCAAACATACACCCTAAAAGCCCCATTTTTCTTCACTTTAATTTTCCTTGCTAAATGTTGGCCAATTCATCCAACCTATCCATATAGATTTAAAATCTCTTCCATAATCATTCTGAAGTAATTTCCCACCGATGTTAGTGTCATCTGAAAATGTGGCATCGTATTTTCGATCCCATCAACAGAGTACAGTCATTCCATCGATCACAAATGGTTGAGGCATGAGTCCTGAAATCAATGGCACCCCACAAATTGCATTTGCCAAAAGAAAATTATACATTTATTCCATCTGACTCCATTTTGTTGGTTAACCAATCGTCCGTCCAAGCTAATAAATTACTCCTAGACCCATGTTGTCTGATCTTACCACTTACTCTTTGGAGAAGCGACACATCCAATGCCTTCAGGAAGGCCATATATGTTCCATCTCCAGGATTCCCACGACCCACCTTGTTTGTGATATCTTCAGATAACTGAAGCAAACAATTCAAACACGGTTTAGCCTAAGTAAAACCACGTTGACTCAGATGAATTGTGGTTTAACTTTGCAAATATTCTGAACAATGGACTCTAACAATTTGCCTTAAATTACAATAGTTTATTGTTACACTTTCGTCTCTAAAGTATACCATTATTACAAGTCCTTCCCTTTCGAAAAGCTTTATGTTTTCTTTTAATTCCTGTTTAAAAGGCACACGCTTTTAAGAGATCTGGTCCAAATGCTGTGTAAGAGCCACGTGTGGCTGAATGGACTCATCATCCTGCTGGTGTACAAAATCGATGGCTGACGTCTTTCTGGTGTTCCCATGTTGCCATCTCCAAGGCCAGAATGAGCCCCTCCATTTGATGCTTTAGAGGATTGGGAGATTATGGAATCTTACTGTTGCTGTGTACCATTTTGAGGGGCTGATGGGTCTTCTCATACTTCTCTATAACAGGTGCAAATACTGAACGGTCTCCTCATGTATCCTGGAGATGGGAGCGAGGGATTGATTGGTCTTCTCTTGTTCCCACACAAAAAACACGTGTCTGAATTGCTTCTTCCTTTCTCATGAAAGAAGTGTCAGATAGTTTTTAATCCTTATCCAATTCCCTTGCAATAGGCTCGGTGGGTCTGAATGGCCTCCTGTTATCCCAGTGTAACAATTTCCAGTCACTGTTTAAACCCTTCCAGTTCCTATGTTACAGACTTGAGGAGGCTGAATGGACTGATCCTGTTGCTGTTTAACAGGATACTGGTGCAGCATGGCCTACTGTTATAGGCTCGACTGGCTGATTGGCCTCCTTCTGTAAATGTATATCAGGCTCCAGGGGCTGAATAGCCTCGTACTGTTTTGGTGTAACAGGGTCGAAGACCTGAATATCCTCCTGTTGTTCCTGTGTAACAGGCTGGAGAACGGAACGGATTCCTCCACTATCTGGGTAATACACTTCACTCGTTAACTCCTTCTGTCATCTATGTTCAAATAAGATCATCTTTATTTTTTGTAAACTCCAATGGCTACTGGGTCAACCTGATCATCATTTCGTTATAATCTAGCACCTTCATTGCAGGAATCAGTTGAGGGAACCATCTCTGAGCTGCCTCCAATACAACAACATCCTTTCTTCATTGAAGAGATTAAATCTGTACACACTACTCTAGATGTGATCTCACTAAGAGCCTGTACAGCAGCAGCAACACTTTACCGGTATGCTGGAAGGTTTCCACCCAAGTTAGAGCTGTCTCAGCTCTCTGGGGGAATACAGAGCATTGTTGGAAGATCATTGTCCATCTCTACTCCATCAGCATAACGGGAGATCTGGAGTAATTAAAGTTTGAGAAGATCATAAATGATGTGGCGAGATGATCTCTACTATCAATCTCCCCAGAGCCCACATCGCTCAGATTCCACAGGATCTAGTAAGGTGGAGCGCAAAAACAGCAAGGAGGAGCAAACATTGATGGGGGTTATATATCAAAGTGAAAGCTGCCATACAAATGTTGGACATGTTATAAAACAGGAAATGAGATATACACATTTGTGGGTACTGCAGTGATAATGTACTGTTTAAGTTATATCTAAACTGTGTTAACCCAATTGAATGCTAATGCTGGGAAAAATGGATATCAAGACCACGTGTGAGATGGTTTACATGAGCATTGTATTAAGCACTGAGCTCGATATCATGTGATTTAGGAATTGGTGTTGAGTAATCAGAAGAGCTAATTGAAAAAATTGCTGGAAAGGACATTTTGGGAACAGTGACCACAATGTACTGGTTTTCTTTTATGCTGTTTGAGTACACGACAGTTTTTGTTTTATTTGAAGTAACTGTTATAAATCTGAGTCATGCAAGCCATCAAGGTGTGAGGAGAAAGTCGGGACTACAGATGCTGGAGATCAGAGGCGAAGAGTGTGGTGATGGAAAAGCACAGTCAGGCAGCATACTAAGAGCCGATAAATCGATGTTTCGGGCATAAGGCCTTCATCAGGAATGAAGCTTATGGGTCAAGGGAGCTGAGGGATAAATGAGAAGGGGGTGAGACAGGGGGAGGTTAGCAGGGATTGCGGTAGGTAGATGAAGGTAGGGTTGAAAGTGATAGGTGATGAAGGTAGACAGACCGCCTCATCTACTGCATCCATTGAACGCAATGTGTCCTTCTCTACATTGGCGAGGTAGAAGGTCAACTTGTGGAACATTTCAGAGAACATCTCTGGGACAGCCACATTGAACAATTCCATCGCCTTGTGGCTGAGTACTTTAACTCTCCTTCCCACTCTGCCAAGGACATGAGGGTCCTGGACCTGCTCCATCGCCAAACCCGAGCCACCAGAAGCCTGCAGGAAGAAAGCCTCATCTTCTGCCTGGGGACCCTCCAAACACAGGGGATCACAGTGGATTTCCCCATTTCCCCTAATCCCACCCTATCCCACTCCAACCTTCCAAGTCAGCACCGCCCTTTTGTACATTCCCATGCGTCCACCTTCCTTGCTATCAATCTGGTCCACCCTCCTCTCCGAGTATCACTTTCAACCCTACCTTCACTTACCTATTTGATGAAAGGAAGCAGCTTAGAAAAATGCCAAGTTGTAGTAATCCCGTGGATTCAGAGAAATGTAGGACCCAGCAAAGAATGACCATGAAACTGAGAAGAAAATCGAAAAGAGAAAAAGCATGCAGACGAAAGAAAAACATAAAAACTGCTAAAAAGCATCTATCAAGGTATAAAAAAGATAAAAACAAGGTCAAATGTGGAACAGTTGGTGTGCGTTCAGGATAGTTTATTGCAGAGAACAGAGAAATCTCAGGGAAAGGAAACAGTTTATTTGCGTCTATCTTCATTGGAAGAATGTCCAGAAATTCTTCAAGAAATACCAAGTGACCATGGGACTTGTGTTAGTAAAGTCAAAGATTATTCTTATCAATGTTGAGTTCATCTTTGAAAAGAAAGCTGGATTGAATATTTATAAATCTGACAGACCAGATGTACTTCATACAAGGATTTATGAGGAAGCAGCAATAGACATGTTGATAGCATCGCGGATTTTTACTTAACCTTCCGACACATTCTCGAAAGTCATTTAGCCAATCAGTATAAGGCAAAGGTTACAAATATTATCCAACAGTTTGAGAAAGGATGAAGATGGAGAGGGGTGAACTACAGAGCAGTTATCTTGTCATCCGCAGTCGGGTGTCTGTTGGACTCGATTACAAAGAACATGCGACTACACATGTAGAAGGTAATAACATAACTTGGGAGTGTGAGAATATACCGATGAAAAGAAAACGGGAAGTGGCAAACATTTTCTTTGGAATGGTTTGAAGATGATTCTTGTGGACATAGACAATGAAGAACCAATGGATAACGTAGAGTTGAATATTCATGAGATTTTTTTAAAAAATCACAAAGTAAGCTCATAAGAAAGGTTAAAGCGAGAGGTATTAGGAAGAACATATGAAAATAGCAAAGAAAAAATTAGTTTTACATTCAGGTGATTGTAACTGGAATATAGAAGACGTCATGCACCAGTTGTACCGAGTGTTCATGAGAGTATTTTGTATTGTTCGGAGTCCCAATCTAAGAAATAAGATATTGACTACAGAGGAACTGCAAAAGGTATTATTCAGATTCATCCCTAAAACGGCAAGATTTTCTGATGTGGAAACTCACCCTGTGATCTCGACATTTGAAACATGAGAGGTGGTTGCAGTGAAACTTAGAAACACAGAGGGGACTGAATAAAAGGGACATGGAGAAGTACAAGTAGGCGAGATCTGGGAGAATCCCAAGATATTCTACACGGACAAGTAGAGCAGAATAATCAGCAAACAGTTAGTGTCCATTAGAAACCAAAGGGGCAATCTGTGTGTCAAGCTGGAGAACATTGATGGATTGTTACATGAGACCTTCACATCTATTTTACTTTAGAGACGGAGAAGACAAGTACAGAATTCAAGGAGATGGATGGGGAAAGTCTTGAACAGATTGATGTAAAATACGAGAAAGGATTTGATGCTTTGTTCTGTATAAATTTGGACCTATCTCCATGTCTGAATGAGTTTTATCACAGGCGGCTGTTGGGGTGAATGGAGGAAAGACCCTGACTGAATATTTTAATTAGGATCTGACCATAGGGGAGGTGCCAGAGAACTGGAAAACTGCTAACACGATTCCACTTCACAGTTCAGGTGGGAGAGATAGACCAGGGAACTAGAGATGAGCGGGTGTTAGGTCACTGTCAAGGAAACTACTGGAGAAAATAGGGAAGGAGAAAATTGAACTCCAATCAGAGTCTCAAGTCTGATCAGGGATAATCCATCATGACTTTATCAGAAGGAAGTGACATCTAATAGATGTGATTGAATTAGTTTGAGGAGGTCGATTCTTTAGCTTTATAGGAAAGCCTTTGACAAATTTCCAGCTGGGAAACTGAAAAATAATGTAAAATCTCACAATATAAATGATAACTTGACAAGTTACAACGAAAATTGTCTTAGTGGCAGGAGGCAGAGGGTAGTGAGAGAAGGCTGTTTGTGTGACTGGAGACCAGTGTCCCCTGGTGTACCACAGGGATCAGTGATGTGTCCCTTATTGTTTGTGTTATTCATAACAAAAACAAATGTGAATGTGCAGGGGGCTAGGTGGAGAGGCAGGGAGGTGTGATAAGTAAGTGTATGTTTGACATAAAGATTGACCGGTTGGTTCGCAGTGAGCAGGAAGGCCTTAAGTTACATGAAGATGCAGATGAAATGGTTTAGATGGGCAGATACATGGCGGATGGAATGTAACCCTGATAAATATGAGGTGATGCACATTGGGAGAAGGAACCAGGCAGGGGAGGACTCAATGAATGGCAGCACACTGAGAAGCTCAGATTGTGCTTCTCCACACATCCCTGAATGTGACTGGACAGGTTAATGCTTAAAAATGTGTTGCTGGAAAAGCGCAACAGGTCAGACAGCATCAAAGGAGCAGGAGAATTGACGTTTCGGGCAGATTCCTGAAGAAGTGCTTATGCTCGAAACAACGATTCTCCTGCTCCTTTGATGCTGCCTGACCTGCTGCGCTTTTCCAGCAACACATTTTTAAGCACTGATCTCCAGCATCCGCAGTCCTCACTTTCTGCTGGGCAGGTTTATGGACTAGTTAAGGATTGGACCTTGAGTATTGTGTTTCCTAATCAGGGTGGAGATATAAGACCTATACAGGGCTTTGGTTCAGCCAAAACGGAATACTGTATGTAGCTCTGGGAGCCACATTCCAGGAAGGATGTGATTGTACTGGAGAGAGTGCAGAGGTGATTCACCAGGATGTTCCCTGGGGTAGAGCATATCAGCTATGGAGAGAGGCTGGATAAGCTCAGGTTGTTTACTTTGGAGCAGAGAAAGCTGAGGAGTCAGTGATTCAGAATGATAAGATTATAAGCGACACGGACAGGGGGGATAGACAGCAGCTGTTCCTTTTAGTCAGAGGGTCAAGAACAAAGGAGCACACTTTTAAAGTGAAAAGTTTGAGGTTCAGAGATGTTTTAAACATTTTTTCACCTCGAGGTGTGGGCTTCTGGGATTACTTCCTGAGAGGGGAATTATCACGAGTAACCTCACAATCGTTAAAAAGTACTTGGACAAGCACTTGGAAGTATCATAACATTCCAGGCTATGGGACTGCTGTAGAAAGTGGGACTAATATAGATCGTGCTGTACTTCTGTTGGCACAGAGTCTTTGCTCCTGTGAGTGTACCATGTGGAGCACTTTAAGGCAGGAATTGATGAGTTTCTGAAGAGTTATATTCATAAGGGTTGTAAGAGTGAACTGTAATAGCTTGTTAAATTATGTCAATGTGAGAAATATAAGAAAACAAGTGTAGTTTCCTTACAGTTTGGAACCAGAGAATGGAGAATGGGGAACAGGGAAATGGCAGAACTATGAAGCCACTACTACAGTTCTGTCTTCACAAAACTTTCTAACAATATAAGGAAAATCAAGTCTGATGTGGCAAAATGATAGAGTACGTGGAACATAGAACATAGTAAGTAAATGGTTTAGCAGAAATTATTGTGGCTGAAAGTAATAGTCATAGACAACAGTAACATCGATTTATGAAATGGGAATTATGTTTGAGAAGCAAACTGGCTGACAAATGAAAGAGCAGCAATGGATGTAAAACATTTTGATTTTTAGGAAAATGTTGGTAAAGCTCCAAGTTCAATTTGCAATATCAAATCTGAAGTGGATTGGGGCTAATATAGGGACATGTTTCGAGAATGGGACAGCTGGCAGGAAACAGTGAATAGAAATAAACAGACTCGTGAAGCAGCAGCCTGACATTGTATGTAAGGTATGATTCTGTGAGTATGGCCATGTCCCAGACACCCCATGACCTTCCCCGGATATCTCCTGTCTCATCAGCAGGACGGACACAGCAGAAGTGGCGGCACAGTGGGATACAGTTGGAAGGGAATTGCTCTTGGAGTCCTCAACAATGACTCCGTATCCCATGAAGTATCATGGCATTAGTTTACACATGGGAAAGGAAACCTCCTGCTGCTTACCATGTACCAACTTCTCTCAACTGATGAATCAGTACTCCTCCATGCTGAACAACACTTGGAGGAAGCACTGAAGGTAGCATTCTGGGTGGGGTATTTCAATGTTCACCACCAACACTATCTCAGCTACAGCATTATTGATCAAGAAGGCTGGGTCCTAAAGGATATAACTGCTAGAGTGGTTCTGCGGCAGGTGGTGAAGGAACCAACAAGAGGAAAATGTATATTTGGCCACAGCCTTACTAATCTGCCAATTGCAGAAGTATCTGACCATGACAGTATCGGTAAGAGTGACCACCGCATAGTCATTGTGGAGACAAAGTCACACCTTCACATTGAGAATTACCTCCACCATTTTGAGTGGTACTATCACGGTGCTAAATAGGACAGACTTCGAACAGATCTAGCAGCTCAAATCTGGATGTCCATAAGGTGTTGTGGGTCATCTGTAGGAGCGGAATTGTACACCCGCACAACCTCATGACCTGGCATATTCCCCTCGCAACAATTACCATCAATCCAGAGGATCAACCTTGGTTCAATGGAGTGTGCAGGATGGCAGGAGCAGCACCAGGCAAACCTGACAATGAGGTGTCAGCCTGGTGAAGCCACCAAACAGGACTATTCGTGGGCCAAACAGCATAAGCAGTAAGTGATATACAGAGCTAAGTGATCCCACAAGCAAAGGATCAGAACTAAGCTCTGCAGTCCATCCACATCTAGTCGAGAAACGTTGGGGACAATTTAACAATTTACTGGAGGAAGAGATTCTGCAAATAACTCCTACCTCCATGATGGAAGAGCCCGGCGCTTCAGTGTATAAGATAAGGCTGATGCATTCGCAACAATCTTCAGTCTGAAATGCTGAGTGGATGATCCATTTCAGCCCCCTCCAGTGGTCCTCAGCAATTCAGTTACCAGTCATCAACCAATTCGATTCAGTCCACATGATATCCAGAAACAGTTGGAGATACGGGAAACTCCATAGGTCCATAATCTGACAACATTCTGGCAATAGTACCGAAAACTTGTGCTCCATAACTTGTCACTCCCCAAGTCAAATTGTTTCAATACAGTTACAACAATGGCTTTTCCTGATTATGTGGAAAATTACCTCAAGTATCTCCTATATATAAAGAGCAGAACAAATCCAATCCGGCCAATTACTACTCCATCAGTCTACTCTCGATCATCAGAAAAGTGGTGGAAGGTCTCAGTGCTTTGAAGCAGCAACCTGCTCAGCAATACCCTGGTGAATGACGCCCAGTTTAGGCTCCCCCAGGGTCACTCAGCTCCTGACATCATTACCTTGGTTCAAACATGGACAAAAGAGCTAAATTACAGAGGTAGGGTGAGAGTGACAGCCCTTTAATCAAGGCGGCCTTCGACCCTGTGTGAAATCAAGGGGCCTTAGAAACACTGGAATCAATGGATATCGGGGCAAACTCCCCGCTGGTTAGAATCATACCTGACACGTAGGAAGATGGTCATGGTTGATGAAGGACAGTCAACTCAGCTCGATGTCTGTAGGAGTCCCTCGAGCAGTGAACAGAAACTTCTTCAGGGCTGCTTCATCAATGACCTTCCCTCCATGTTAAGGTCAGAAGTGGGGATGTTCGTCAATGGTTGTATAATGTTCTGCAACATTTGTGGCTCCTCAGATACTGAAGCAGTCCATGTTCAAACACGACAAGATCTGGACAGTATCCAGGCTGGCAAGTGGCAAGTAATGTTCAGCCCACACGAATGCCAGACCATGACCATCACCAATAAAATACAATCTAACCTGCCCCTTGGCATTCAATGGTGTTACTATCACTGAATCCCCCAGTATCAAAGTCCTGGTGGGTAATCATTGCTCAGAAACTCACTCATCTCGCCACATGAACACTAAGAGCAAGTCCGAAGCGAGGAATGCTGCAGCGAGTAACTCACATCCTGATTTCCAAAATTCTGTCCATCATCTACAATTCATGTGAATACAATATAGGTCAGAAGTGTGACAGAAGACTCCCAGTTTGCCTGGATGAGTGCAGCCCCAACAACACTCCAGAAGCTTTATACCATCCAGGACAAAGCAGCCCGTTTGACTGGCCCTTCGTTCACAATGCTCCACCATCAACGCGCAGCAGCAGCAGTGTTTTACTATCCACATGCTGCAATGAAATGATTCACCAAAGATCCTCAGAAACCATCTTTCCAATTCATGACCACTTCTATCTAGAAGGACAAGGGCTACATATGTATGGAAATACCATCATCTTTAGGTTCCCCTCCAAGCCATTCACCATCCTGACTTGGAAATATATCACAGCTCCTTCACAGTCGCTGGGTCAGAATCCTGGGATTCTCTCCCTAATGGCATTGGAGGTCAACCACAGCAGGTGGACTGCAGTGTTCAACAAGGCAGCTCACCACCAACTTCTCAAGGGCAACTAGGGGCAGGCAATAAATGCTGTCCCAACCAGGGTCACCCAGATTGACGAAATACAGAAATAGAAATTAACTGAGGAAGGTTGCTGAGGTATCACAGAGATCGGTGTTTGGGGCCCAGCTGTTCTCAATGTCCTTTAAATATTTGGTTGCTGGAATCTGATGCAATACATCCCAGCCTGCTGACAGCACTAATGGATGTGGGATTGTGAGTGGGTGCGGAGATGTAAAAAAGCACCAAGAAGACTAAGGCAAATGGAGTGAATGGGTAAATACGTGATAGATGGAGAACAATGTGGATAGAGGTGACGGTGTGCCCTTTGGTGGAAGTGATAAACTGGAGTCCTACAATTTGAAAACGATTGGTTGAAACACGTTGATTTACAAAGGGAACATATGCTCCTTTTTGTTGTTTCCTTCTGCATCAACCTCTGAGGTCCCTGCAGCGCAGTGAGTTCTGTAACCAGAAGTCAATACTGGGCATGGCATTGACACGCTGACCAGTGTACACAGACCCACCAAGTGGGAAGCTATAACACGGAAAAGGATCTGCATCTCCTTGTACATATGTCGCTGAAAGCAATATTGCAGAAACAGAAAGCAGTAAAGAAGATAAATGGTGTGTTGATCTTCATTTCAGGGGGATGTGAGTACAGGAGAAAGGGTGTCTTACTGCAGCTGTACAGGCCATTGGAGACATCCCATCTCGAGTATTGTCAATATTATGTGCAGGCTTGGTCTCCTTACCTAATAAAGGACAACCCTGACATTGAGGGAGAGCAGTGAAGGATGACCAGACTGATATCTGGGATGACGGGCTTGTTGTGGGAGCAGAGTTAGGGGTGACTTGACCAATATTCCATGAGGTTTAGGAAAATGAGTGGAGATCTCAGTGAGATATACAAAACTCTGCCAGGGTGAGACAGATTAAAAGCAGGGATGATATTCCCCTGGCTGGGATGACTAAAACAATGAACCACAGTATTTGGTAAGGCAGGTCACTCTGCAATGAGATGAGAATAAATGTCTGCACTCACTGACTGGGGAACATGAGGAATTAGCTTGCATCTGGAAACCAAGACATTGATTATTACTAAGGATTTAGAGACAGTAAAGGGATGATGTGAGAGCAGGAGTACGGTGTGGAAATGAAGGGCCAACCATCATTACATGGAATTGGTTCGCAAACTCAATGGACCAAACGTACTACTGCATTTCCTACTTTATAACTTCCAAAGGTTACTCACATTAACGGATATGTATATCAAGTGGCGTAATTACATTGAGGAGATGTTTTTCCATGAACTAGAATGGAGGAGGCTCAATGTATTGTATGACCGACTCCTTTCCCGCTGTTTCTGTGCAGTCTGTGGGAAAGCTCGGTAAATGTTGTCACAAGCTCTCAGATGTTAAGAAGGAGGTCTCTGCAGGGTCGACAGGACTGTGTTCCCATTCCCTTTTCCAACACTGATGCTGAGGCCGGAGGTTCTGCCCGGTTTCATCATTTCAGACCTTGGTGCAGTTTGATACAAGTGAGTGCCTTGATTGGCCGTTTCAGAGACCATTGAAATGTTTACCACATGTCAGGGTCTTTGGAGTCAGTTTTAGGCCAGCCCAGGAAATCACGGGAGATTCACTTCCTAAAAGTACATTGGAGAAGGAAGTTCTGTTTACAATCGATATTGGCTTCAAGGTCACTGTTACTGACCCCAGATTTTAGATCTCGATATTTTATTAATTGTCTTTAACTTCCACCAGCTGCCAGAACATTAGTCTGGTTTGGATTAGTAATCCAGTGACATTTCCACAACAGCACCATCTCCACATGGGGACCTATCAGAGACAACACTGAGCAGGGTATTTCTGTGCTGCTTGACAGCTCTGTCAAAAAGAACTCCTACCAACTTGACTGTCGTGATGGGACTGAGGGGGTGGTAAGTGATCAGATTGTAATTATTCCCGTTTTAGGGAACGGGACTTAGCTGAGTAATTTTCCACATTGCCAGGGAGATGTCAGAGTTGGAGTTGGAATTAAACAGCTTCCCCAGCGACACGGCTTGTTGTGCAACACAAGACTTCAATCCTATTGCAGGAATGGTGTCCTGGCCCATTGCCTGTGTCATATCTACTGTGTTCAGCTGTTTCTTCATGTCACGTGCATCGAATCACATTAGTTGAAGACTGGCATCTGTGATTTTGTGGACATCATGGCGAGGGTGATGATTATCATCGACTCAACACTTCTGGCAGAAGTTGGTGCAGATAAAACATCGTTCTCTTTTACACTGATGTGCAGGTCTGTTCCATTATTTAGGATGGGGATGTTTGTGGATGTTTGTTAAGCGTCCATCACCATTTATAACTGAATGTGGCAGGACTGCACGGCTTCGTTCAGATCTGTTGATCAAGTCTGCTGGCATAAATGAGTTAGCATCAGGTTAAGATTCATGTGATTCTGACTCTGACATGTTCACCCACACTGGTCACTGAGACATAGATGCTGTTGATGGTAATGACAGACTGAAGTGTTATCCTGGCAAAAAGTTACAGGTTGTGGTTGGATGCTGTTCTGCTTCTCCTGCTGCTGTGGTCTAAATCACTACATGAATACGCAGTTTGGAGCTGCAATATCTGCAATGCAATTTTGCTGTCTGTTCCCCAATTCTCACGGAGACCCATTCACCCATCAGCTCTGCACTCAGTGACCTAACCTGGTTTCTGATGTGGAAATACTTCAATTTTCAAACTCTCATTCTGCTGAGGGTCTGTCTCCCCGAGTCTTGCTTCCAAACTGACTCATTCCGCAAAAGCATTTAACTGACCTTAATTCAAATGTTTAATTCACCTGAATCTTTTTCCTTGAGAAATACCATCTTCTGTGTTTAAAGCGAATGTTTTCCCTCTGTTTCTTTCCCTGACCATGATTAAGAGCTCTGTAGTGTCAGTGATACCAGAGTTATGTAGTTTCAGAGCCAATGAATTCTCTGGATTCCCAATCATCTTCACCACATTGTATTTTTTCTCTTTTGATTTGATGTCTTATCACTCATGGCTGCCTTGTCCTCCCATGAGTATGTTTCATGTTCTTGGGGTTGCATTTCTTGTATTATCTTCCAAATTATCCCCAGAAACTCCTCCCATTGCTGCTCCATGCTGTTTCCTGCTCAGTTCCCCTCCAATTAACTCTGGACAGCTCCTCCTGCCTGTCTTTGTAGTTACATTGCTTAATTATAACCACATTACATCTGGAAGAGATGTAAACTAAAAGAAGGAGCTTTGAGAGATGGGACACGAAGAATAATTGGTGGAATTCTAAACCAGCTACAAAGGGAGAACGAGAGAGCGAGTATATCGATATGGAGATATGGAAAATGAGAAAACCACATTCTCGAAAGAAGTAGATGAACATCCCCGAATATTTTGGCCATGCCTGTGTGCTGTGGTCCTTTATACAGTGCACGTACAACAGAGTAATATATTCAAATACTAAGTCTAATGCCAGAATATTTATCTCTAATGATATGACAGACACTAGCTTTGGAAAGAACCCAGCAGGCCAACATATTGAAATAAGTTGGGAAACCAGAAACAAGAATTTGGAGCACACATCCTGGTAAGAATGAGAAATTAGAGTTGGGAATCCCAGAAAAAGAGGGAACGTTGAGAGGATCAAATAATGTTTTAATATTTTATCAATTTTATACATCATTTGTGACTTATCTGCACACACACACACATTGATTATACAGTATATATATAATCTTTTTTCCACCATTTAAACTGCCCTGTTGTCGTGTTACGAGGATACATGAACACCAACTAGTCACCAAAAGACATGACGCACTATCACTTTGTTCCATACATACAGACAAAGAAGGGCCCCCTTTGACTGAGGCAAAGCACACACACATACTGAGACACGGAAGGACCTTCTTAGAGGAATGGTATTCTACGCAGAAGCCCATCAATTTAGATTCTGTCTACATTCGATTGTTAAAATAACCGGAAATGACATCACCCACTTCAAGAAACATAGTCATGGTGACGAAACTTCTGAAAACATACCTTCAAGCTCAGTGAGCTAACTTGCACACATATGGATTGTTTTTTTTTTTGTTTATTAGTGGAATTTAGGAGTTCTCTGTCGCTCACGTTTTGACAGATTATGATGTGAGGTGAGCTTTTCTGGGTATATGGTTTAATTAACAGAGGGGTTTGACATTGATGTTATACAGTTTGGGGCCTTGCCATATGGCATTTGGACAAACTTGAACAGATCTGTGATACAACAGGTCCCAGCAAATTCCAACTCATTGCAATTAGTGACTTTGAGCTTCAAATAAAACCATTGGGAAAATTCGTTTAATTTTGTTATTTGGGGTTGGTGAAATGAAAAGTGAGGGAAATGGCTTTTAACATTACTGAAGAGGTTCCCAAATTTTCCAAAGAAATTTAGAAAGACAGAAGGAGGTCATCTTTTAGAATGAGCAAATAGGTTGGAATTGGGTTTAACCTGGGAGAAAAGGGAAGTTGAAATCGTAATGGAGTTGGTCAAGCACTTTGATGTATCAGAGAAATAGGAAACTGCAGTAGAGTTACAATAACTTAAATTACAAATGTGGCAACTGGAGTTAGAAGATAAGTAAAGGGGCGGAAACAGAGAGACGAAAGAGAAAGAGAAGAGAAAGAAAGAGGGGAATTGAAATTCAGAAGTTGGGAATTAAGTAAGAAAGTTAAATTAACAGGATGGAGATGAAGGGAGAACGTAGGGATGTATTCAACTAGGTTAGTAACTTTTCATATTTCGGTGAGAAAAATGTTAAAACCTTTTTTTTATTTCATTTGAAAAAATGACACGGCAGTGAACTTGTGGGTAATGCTAGTTCAGACTAATCTGGTGGGCACAGCTAGTGAGGTATGTGCAGCGCTGTCAGACGAGGGATCCAGACATTATCAAGATGTCAAATTGGCTATTTTGATTCGTTATGAATTGGTACTAGAAGCATATAGACAGAAATTCGGAAAAATAGAGACGGAACCAGGTCAGACTTATATTGAGTTTGAAAGAATTAACCACAGTCATTTTGATAGATGGGTTATGGTCTTAAAAATGGATAAGACCTGTGAGGCTTGAAGGAAGATTAATCTGTTGGAGAAGTTAAAAGTCTCATTTCCAGAGATAGGAAAAAGTCATGTGAATGAATAGAAAGTTCAAGAAGTGAGAAGCGCGGCAGAAATGGCAGGTAAATATGCATTGTGGCATGTGATGAAATTTAGCATCTGGCAGGAATTTCATCCTGTGGGGGATAGAAATTGGGAGAGGGGAGGTCACACATTACAAAGCGAACAGTAGCTCACAATAGTTTACCACAGGTGAAGAAAGAAGCCCAAGGGGGTTGAAAGGTGGTGAAAGGCCTCAGGTGCTCTCACTGTGAGGGAGTGGATCACATAATATTACAGTGCCGATGGTTTAAGAGGGGCACAGGGAAAAAGTTGTTATCACTGCAGTAAGATGGCACACCGTGCTGGGCGTTAAAGAAGACACTTTGGGGAAAGATGCGGTAGGAGAGGCTAAGCCAGTGGCATTAGTGAAACTGGTAAAGGAAACCCCAAGTGCAGCCGAGGAGCTGCAGGACATTGCACAGCCTAGGCAAGGGCTGGGTATGGAGGCAGTGCCTGATCTCACTAAACAATTCAGCTCTGTAGATAAAGTTTACTCAGAAAGAACAGGGGGAGAAGGATAAGAAATTATAATTTTGTGAGATAAGGGATCTGCTCAGTCTCTACTAGTTGGGAAGTGAGGCACCAGAAAAGCACAACAGATCAGGCAGCGTCCGAACAGCAGGACATTCGCATATCAGGCAGAAACCCATCGTCCGGAACGTGGTGGGGGGACAAGGGGGCTGGAAGATAAATACGAGAGTAGTAGCTGAGCTGGTGGGAGGGTCACTGGGAAGGCAATAAGAAGATGTAGGTAGGAGTGATAATGATATGTCGGAGGGGAAGGTGGAGTCGATAGGTGGAAAGGAAGATGGCATGTTAGGGCAGTTCAAGAGGGCGGTGCTAGGTTGAACGGTTGGATCTGGGAGAGGTTGGTGGAGGGGAGATTTGGAATTTGATGAAGTCAACGTTTATGCTGTACAGGTTGGGGGTTCCAGCTGTCCTACCACCCCCCTCTCCAACATATCACCATCACACCCCACCTGCATCTACCAATCGCCTTCCAAGCTCCCTTTCACCCAGCTCCACCCCCACCCACCCAATTATTTTTCAACCTCCTTCCCCCTCCCTTACGCCCCATTTTCCTGCTGAAGGACGTATGCCTGAAACGTCACTGCTCCAGCCCCTTGGATGCTGCCGACATGCTATGCTTTTCCAGCCACACACTTTTCAACTCTCATCTCCAGCATCTGCCGCCCTCACTTTCTCTCACCCTCTAATAGTACGAGATGAAAGTTTTTTTGTCACTCTTTCTGACATGATAATCAAGAGCGTGATAACTTGTGAAATGGGGACAGAAATTAAGCATTCCCTTGTGTAAAATCAGGTTGGAGTGCCAAATCAAGATCGGGGAAGTAACAGTGACAGTGAGTAACAGAGTGTCTGTTCTAGGAATAGAGTTTGTTCTTGGGAACGATTTAGCAGGAGGCGAGGTGGGAGAGGCACCCCTTGTGGTGGAGAAGCCAAAGGAAGATGAGGGAATTGGTGAGTTAAAAGAAAATTACCCAGGATTTTTTCCAGACGGTGTAGTATCAAGATCCCACTGTCATAAGTTATAGCAGGAAGGAAAAACGAACGAAAAAGACAAATGCGTTGATGCTCAGTGAACTGACACCCTGTTTGATGTGACGGTGCAGGAAAAACCTGAACAGGTAGAGGTGTTCCGTTCTGAAAGGCTAATGGACGTACAACAGAGATATATACACACACATACACATGCACACACAGAGATAATGAATCAGAATATATTGTTGAACGTTATTAACTTAAAGATAAAATCATAAAATTAAAATGGAGACCCCGATAGGTTACTTATTGAACAAGAATGATTAAGTTCCACGCTGGCCTGACAATATTTTAATGTGTATATGATAAACAAATTGTCGGAGATAGTTGTGGACAACGACAAATCTCTCGCATTTTTTGGAATATTTAAAGACCGGAATATGAGACTATTTCATTGGAGTCTTACCTTACCGACTTTAAACTTACAAAATGTACATACTGTGGCTCCAACAATGTGATAGCAGATGTGTTTTCATGGATTTAAAGGAAAAAGTGTAGATAAGATTTGACGTATTCCAGTGTTGTATTGATATGCAGAATTAATATGAATGATATAACTGAAATTAACACTTTGGTATTTCATAAAATTGGGATTAAGAATTAGAGGAAAACAAATGTAGCCATCTTTTCATTCTGCTAGTTCATTTTATTTTCTGAAACGGGGAGATGTTATGAAGACAAAAACATATATGGACACTTTAAGACAGATCGGGTTTTGCTGAATAGAAATTAAAGCTTGAGATGCCAGCTGAAGGTCACACTGTTCCACATGTCACCATTAGCTGAGAAATGGATTCCTGAGTTTTGGTTGCTGTTTTGACAGCCATTCAAATGTAACCAAAGAGTTTAAATAACGCTCAGGACACCAGATGCCAACAGAATGCGAATATTATAGTTTGGACACCTGGACAGCAATCAAATTATGAGAATTATTATATCATGGGGAGCATATAAACCCAGCATGTTGAACACTGGAGGGAGAGCTGCTGCCATCCAACAGTAGAGCAACTGCTGTAGAGCAGGAGTGCTAACTGACCATCTCAAACACTCTCTCTCAAAGACACATGTTCATGTCAAACCTACTTGCATCAAAAAAAATGACCCGGGGAGATGCAGCTGAAAGAGTGAAGACAGCGGGGAAGATAGAGACTGTATGGTCTTGAGATTGTAATGTTTAATATGTGGGTTGTTGGAACAGCATATTTTTACAGAGTTCGAGTCAGATAGTAAGTAGCTAAGAAAAGAGGGACTTGTATTTGTGGATAGTTGTTGTTTAGTGTTCACTATTAAGGTTAAGATACTAACTTGTTAATTTCTGTTTAAAAGGAGGTGTGTGTCACTCATATTTTAACAGATTACGAGGTGAGATGAGCTTTTCTGGGTGTTTGATTTTAATTAACAGAGTGGTTCGACTCCACCTTGTAAATGTCCATCCACACTCACCCCATTTCCATGCAGTTGGCCCATATCCTTCCAGTCCTTTCCTACCCAAATATTTATCCAAACGCATTTGAAATGTTGTTAATTTACCCCCCTCAACTACATCTGCGAGTAGCTCATCCACGTACCAGCCTCTGTGGAAAGAAGTGGCCCCTCAGATTCCCCTTTATTCCTTTCCTTCTAACGTTAAACTGATCCTCTCTCGTCCTCGATTCTCTACACCTTGGAAAAAGACTGAGAGAATTAACCATATCTATACCCCTCGTGATTTTGTACAGCTCTATAACAACTCCCCCAGTCTCCTACACGCTAAAGAAAATGTCCTATCTTATCCAACCTCTCCCTATAACTCAGATCGTTGGGTCCTGGCAACATCCTTGTAAATTTCTTCTGTACTCTTTCTAATTTAATAACATCAACCACATAACAAGGTGACAAACCTGAACACAATACTTCAAGTGCGCCTTACCAAATTCCTGTATAACTGCAACATAAATTCCCAACTTCTATACTCAATGTCCTGCCTGATGAAGGCCTATGTGCCAAATGCCTCCTTCACTGCCCTGTCTACCTGTGACTACACTCTCAGGGAACCGTGCACCTGAGCACCAAGGTCTCTCTGCCCCCTGCACCCCTTAAGGCCCTCCCATTCACCATGAAACTCCTACCTTGATTTGAATTTCCAAAATGCAAGACCTCACGCTTCTATATTAAATTCCATTTCCCAGCCCATTTCCCCAACTGATTAAGGTCCTGCTGCAATTTCTGATAATATTCCTCACTGATCATGCTCCCACTTACTTTAGTGTCATCTGCAAACTTATTAATCAAACCTTGTACATTCTCAACCAAATCATAGATACGAAACAGCAATACACCCAGCCTCAAGTCTGACAAACATCTTTCCATTAAACCCACTTCTTCCTACCATCAAGCCAACTGTGTATCTAATTGGACAGTTCCCACGCATTCTACATGTTGTAACCTTCCTGAGCAGCCTGCCATTTGGAAACTTATCAAACCTCATCAAAGCACTCTAAGAAATTTGGGAAGCATGATCTATGCTGTCTATGCTGACTGCTCCGAATCAAACCCTGTGTAAGTAAGGGGCGCAGTCAATGGCATGCAGTCCTTCATTGTAAGATGATTCGAGTACATAAATGAAGCCATCTTCCTGCTGTTGTAGAACCTTGCTGAGAGAGCATTTGGAGCATTCTGTACAGATTTGATGTCCTTTGCAAGGAATGGTTCCCGTACCATAGACACGGATGATGGTAACATGAGGATAGAGTGAGGAAACTGAGTGTTTAACCTGTAGAGTGTGATAGACGAAAAAATGGTGATGCTGAAACATGAGGAGTGGCATCGGTCTCTTATTTCCAAAACAGAAATTCCATACTTTACCCAGGAGTTATTGGTTTGATTTATTGTCACGTGTACCTCAGTACAGGGAAACACTTTATTTATGAGCAGTGGAGGCAGATCACAGTAAACATGGCCAGACAGATCATAGGGTGGAAATAGACTTGGACAGAGTAAGGCATAACGGTTACATTGAACAGGATGTGCACTAGACAAGATCAACATGAACAAGATCAGCATTATTTGAATTTAGAGAGTCCATCCATCAGTCTAACGTGACTTTCCTAATAGTTTATATGCCTTAATTAACTCTCCCCATGTTATTGTGTAGTCGGCGTGTGAACCCGAACTGAACGTCAGGTTGCTCACAATCCCCAACAGCAGCCACAATACCTTCCATATGAAACAGGTAGCCATTCCCATCAGCATCCACCCTACACAGAGAACACCAGGCTGGCTTCCCGGAGATGGAAGGAGCCTTCTTGTGACTTCACACAAGACATATGGCTTCCCTCCTCAACGCTAGAAAACCGCATTAATGTCCCACGTGTGTATCATGACAGACAGAGCTACGAGGAACAACGTGGAGCAGTCTGTCTGTGCAGCCTCTGCTCCACTTGTTCATCATGTTAGAGCATCAATTAGGAGACAGCGAGGACTGTTGATGCTGAAGATCAGAGTAGACAGTGGTTTGCTGGAAAAGCACAGCAGGAGAATCTACGTTTCGAGCATAAGCCGTTCATCAGGAATCAGCATCAATTACCTCATTCTGCCCCTGTGTCAGTGCATTGAGATGGGAATGGCCTCCTACTGTTCCTGTATAAGTGACTCAAGGGACTGACTGGCTTCTTCCTCGTCCGATTGGGTCAAGGGCCTTCTTATGTTACCCCTGGTTCCTGAATGACAGCTCGATGTGCTGACTAGTGTGATGATGATGTTGTAGCTTTAAGTAGTTATTTTGTTCTGGTTTATTTTAAGAGAGAGATTGAATGACCGTTACCAAGCTAGCTAGTTACGACCACTTGAATAAACAACTAGTGATGCCTTGGGTTTATTTTAATGCAGATGTGGTCAGCTTTCACAGATTAGGATTTCTGGGTTTCGGTTTCTCAGTAACATCAGAAATTATTGGGGTCTCCACCGAGTTGAAAGTTTTAGTGAATGTCTCCTGGCAGCGACTCTCTATGAATTTTCTCTTGGTGCTGTTTTTAAATCCTAAATTGTAGAAATATTTGTGTCATTCAGTGTCTGAATATTCCTTTTTTCCAAGGGCTGTGTTCATGTGATTTTCCAGTATTGGAACAGTTCATTTGTATTAGTTCCTAGATCTATTGTTCTGTTAACATGTCCAATATAATTACAGTATTCTAAATTCTTCTTTCTTTGGTTTTATTTCATCTATCGTATTTAAGCAAATGGGGTTATGCTTCACACCGAGTTGTTTGTCCAGTAACATTGCATCTGGAACAGACATTTTACATTTTCTTTAAAATAAGAAAACATTAGAGTCTAGGCTACCGCCTTCAAATATTGTCGAGGGGCTCTGGTGCGGCCCATCACACTAGAATCCTTCCCTTCTTAAGTAATATGTTGGAGGCACTGAATGGGCTGTCCCTGTTCTTCTCTAATAGTGTCAATGGGTTGAACGACCTCCTCATATTCCTGTGAAACCAGTGTAAGTTGCGGAATGAACTCTTAGTTTACTGTGGCAATGTGTAGTGTCAGACAGTCCTTTATATGAATGTCACAGACTCTTTAAAAGCACAATCCTCAATGGAGTCCATGTCTTGCTGCACATGGACACGGTCCAGTTCAGGAGCTGACGGGGGCGTCAAATTATTCTGAACATTGTGGAATCCTCAGTGACCATCCCCACTTCTGATCTTATGGTGGGGAGAGTGAGGGTGGGGAGACATTGATGAAGCAGCTGAAGATGTTTGTGAAGAGGAAGCTACCCTGAGGATCTCCCACAGAGGTGACCCAGGACTGAGATGATGAACATCTTCCTTTGTACCATGTTTGACTCCAAACACTGGAGAGTTTTCTCTGATTCCCATTAAGTTCAGATTTGTTAAGCTCCTTGATGTCAACAGAAGCCTTGATATCAGGGTCAATCATTTTTACCTGACCCCTTGTATCAACCTCTTTTGTTCATATCAATAAGCCATGATATAGGAGCAGCAAGGGTTTTCTTCAAACAGGTGGTATTGAATGTCAGGGTTTCTCTTCTCAAGAGTGTTCGCGGAGCCAGATGACTGAAAGTATTTGAAGAGGAGGTAGATGGATATTGACCTGTCAGAGAGTTGAGGGCGATGAAGAATTGGGTATGAAAGAGGATTTGAGACCAAGAGCAGATCAGTCATGATCTGAGTGAAGGGCAAGGTTTGAGGAGTGAATGGCCTACCCCTGTGTCTGATGTTCTCACATTCTGTTATTGGAAAGTTAGTGGGTGATATTTTCATGAATGTTCTGTTATTGAATGTTGCCATCAGGGAGACAAGAGGATTTTGTGAGCCATCGCTGGGTGAGGTATAGGGGCTGTATTCATAGTGAATTTGGGTCTACAATATGACCAAGAAATAGAGCACAAGTTTCAGAGAGAGGAAGCTCTGTACAGAGAGATGTGGGGCCTCTTTCATACCCAGCCTGGGTTTTATAAGTACACTTCTCAAATCACCTCAAACCGTGTGGGACACCCTTAAAGGGCCGAATGATCTCCTCGGTTTCTGTGCACCAGGTTATAGAAGTAAGTAGCCTCTAAATGCTCCTGCCGAACAGGTTTAATGGCCTGAATAGAACACAGGAACATGGGATTGAGGGACAGGAGTGAGTCATTAGATACATTGAACCTTCTTCACCAGGCACTAAGATTGTGGCTGATCAGGTTGTGGTCTCAGCCCCACTTTCCTGTCTGCGTCCCATTATCCATGACTCAGTTCTCTGTCAAATATTTCACTAACATAACTTTCAATCAATGTGAACATAGAGGCATGATAAACTTCCAGTGAAGAGGATTCTGATTTGGACATTACTTTCAGAATTTTTTGTAATCCCTCTTATAGAATCAGTGTCATGCAGAACAGAAACAGACCTGTTAGTCCAATCTGTTCACAACAAGCTGATATCACATCTGATCCAGTCCCATTTACCAGCGTTTGGCCAATATCCCTGCTCTTTCAGATACTTTTTAAATGTGCGATTGTAACTGCCTTCACCACTTTCTCTGACAGCACTTTCGGTACACACACCACTCTCTGTGTGAAACATTTATCTTCAGGTCCCTTCTAAGTCATTCGTCCTCACCCCTTCAAACTATGCAATCCTGTTCTGGAGTCCCCTACCCTGGGGAGCAGAACATATCTGTTCAGAATATCTATGTCCCTGATGATTATATAAACCTCTATAATGTTACCCTTCAAGCTCTGACACTCCAGGTGGAAACACCTCAAACTAATCAACCTCTCCCTAAAGCGCAAACCTCCAGACCTGGGACATCTGTATAAATCTTTTCTGCAGAAAACCGAGTTGTACGCAGTATTCTTAAAGTGGCCTCACCAACATCTTGAACAGATGCAACATGCCACCACAACCCCTATACTCAATGCTCTGACTGATTAAGGCAAATGTGTAAAATGTGTTCTGTCCTGCACTGTCTGCATTCGACTCCACTTTCAAGGAACAAGGTACCTCCAGCCCTATGTCCATTTGTTTCAGAACACTCACCAGGCCCTTACCATTAAGTGTACAATTTCTGCTCACAAGCCTCAAGGCTGAAAAATACCCCTCTTCCTTCAAGCCAATTGTGACTAGCTTCTTCTGTATCCCTTGTGTCCGAACCTTACTGATCTACCTACCAATCGGAATGTTATGAACACCTTGCTGAGGTCCATATTGACAATGTTTACCAAACTGCCTTCATCAATCTTCTGTATCAACTCTTCACAAAACTCAACCAAATTAATGAGACATGATTTCCCATGCAGAAAGCCACGTTGTCTACCCTGATCAGTCCTTGCCTTCCTAAATGTATGTAAATGCATCCCTCAGAATCCCCTCCAACAACTTACCCACCACCGACATCAGGCTCACCGGTCTATAGTTCCCCGGCTTTTTGGGTCACTGTTTCCTTTCTAGTCCCACTCCTTCACTGCTCATAACAAATGTCAAATGTAACCAGGTCGGTGATATGGCCGATGATATCGGTCTCAGACTGGGTCAGGGTCAGTTTTAAGAACAAGTCAGGGTAGTTTCTTTAATCTGCTCAAATAGCACGTTTATGATCCAGAGCAATGTTACTCCAACTATGATGGAAAGAGGAATCGTAAACTGGATATTGCAAACAAAGACTCGATATTTCCCGTTCTAAAAACACACACACACACACACACACACAGACTTTCTGCAATTTCACGTTAAAGAACCTTGTCCAAATATTTGTGTAACTAATGACAAAAGGAAAAATTGAGAGATTGTCCAAAATGTTATTCTGCTTCTGAAGATATTGTACTCACACAACTGCAAGCAATGGGATTTTATCCTGGGACAGTTGGATTTGGCTGAATTCCCTTTGCATTAGGCAGTCAGGAGGTTCCAGGTTAGCACAGTGGCTCAGTAGTTCGCAGTGTTCCATCACAGCAGCAGGGGTATGAGTTCAATTCGAGCCTCGGGCGACTATCTGGGTGGAGTTTGCATCTTCTCCCCTTGTCTGCGTGAGCTTTTGATGGGCGCTCACATTTCCTCCCACAGCCCAAAGCTGTATAATTCAAGTGGATTGGTCAAATAGTCCACAGTGTTCAGCGATTTCTACTTTAGGTGCACGAGTCAGTTGTAACTGTAAGGGCATGGGAAGGTTACTCATTGGAAGGTTGGTATGGACTTGTTGGGCTGAAGGGCTTGTTTCCACACTGCAGGGATTCTATAAAAATAAGAATGGTAACAATAACAGTAGAGTTTTGTTTTAGCTCGTGCACGTTACTGTGATGAGGAATAATGAAGGAGAGAGAGTGCAATAGGCCGTTTCTTCTCGGGCAGATGACATTTTCTCCCTCTCTGAGTTGAATCACACAACAATGTCATTCTCTCCCAAAACTGGACCATGTGAGGTCTCCTTGTACATTGTCCAAACGATGTGTCCATCACATTCCGTGTTCCATGTCGGTGCATCATTGCTGCTGTCATACACAGAGCCATACCCTGAGCAGAAAATGGTCTTGGTCGATTTGAAGATATTTTTTATATGTCCCTGCGTCATTAAAAAATAAAATGTTTAATGTATTCAGAATACATACAACATGGAACAGTCCAGCACAGAACAGGCCCTTCAGCCCACCATGTTGTGCCGACCATTGATCCTCATGTATGCACCCTCAAATGTCTGTGACCATATGCATATCCAGCATATAAATGTCCCCAATGACATCGCTTCCACAACTGCTGCTGGCAACGCATTCCATGCTCTCACAACTCTCTGTGTAAACAGCCTGCCTCTGACATCCCCTCTATACTTTCCTCCAACCAGCTTAAAACTATGACCCCTTCTGTTAGCCATTTCTGCACTGTGAAATAGTCTATGGCTATCAACTCTATCTATGTCTCTCATAATCTTGAATACCTCAATTAGGTCCCCTCTCCTCCTCTTTTCCTCCAATGAAAAAAGTCCGAGCTCAGTCAACCTCTCCTCATAAGATAAGCCCTCCAGTCCAGGCAGCGTCCTGGTAAACCTCCTCTGAACCCTCTCCAAAGCATCCACATCTTTTCTATAATAGGGTGACGAGAACTGGACACAGTATTCCAAATGCGTTCGAACCAAAGTTTTATAGAGCTGCAACAAGATCTCACGACTCTTAAACTGAATCTCCCTGTTAATGACAGACAAAAAACCATATGCTTTCTTAACAAAACTGTCCACTTGGGTGGCCATTTTAAGAGATCCATGTACCTGCACACCAAGATCTCTCTGTTCCTTCACACTGCCAAGAATCCTATCCTTAATTCTGTACTCAGCTTTCGAATTCAACCTTCTAAAATGCATCACATCGCATTTATCCAGGTTGAACTCCATCTGCCACCTCTCAGCCCATCTCTGCATCCTGCCAATGTCCCGCTGCAGCCTACAACAGCCCTCTATACTGTCAACGACATCTCAAACCGTCATGTCATTGCAAACTTGCTCACTGATTCTTCAATCCGCTCATCCAAGTCATTTTAAAAAAAATACCAAGAGTAGAGGCCCAAGGTCAGAGCCCTGAGGAACACCACTCACCACAGACTTCCGGGCAGAATATTTTCCTTCCACTACCACTCACTGTCTTTTGTTGGCCAGCCAATTCTGTATCCAGCCAGCTAACACAGATACCTGTGTTAAAATGAATTCTTTGTTTTAACAAATACAGAAATTGCTGGAAAAACTCACCAGGTCTGTCAGCATCCAGATGCCTTTTACATGATGTAGTTGTACCAGCCTCCACCACTTCCTCTGGCAGCTCATTCCATACGCACACCACCCTCTGTGTGAAAAGGTGCCCCTTAGGCCTCTTCAAAACCTTTCCCCTCTCACTTTCCACCAAAGCCCTCTAGTTTTGGATGCCCCTAACCTGGGGAAAAACCTTGACTACAAACCCTATCCATGACCGCACTGATTTTATAAACCTTTCCTGCTGCGAAATGTGACTCCAATCAACACGAATGGCTGGACTTTCAATAATCCCGGGCCGAAATGCTGAAATTCAACACCGACACCTGTTCTTTCTCCATCAAATCACAATTCTAAAACCAGTTATACAGTTTGTTCAGATATATTAGGAGACACTTCTGTGGGATTTACACCTAGACCTTTGTGCCCGGAGGTAGGGACACGAGCAGCACTCGGCAATACCCATAAAGCTGTAACATTATTCTCTGTGTTTGTTCATCAGTCTGTTATGACATGCTGAGACATGCCTCTGCAGCAGGCAGGACATGAATCCACACCTTCTGGTCCAGAGCTAGGAACACTACCAAACAATTTCAGGAATTGGAATCAAACCCAGTGCCTTGGCTCAGAGACAGGGATACTACCCACTACACTACTGTACCCAGATTTTGGGTCACATTTTAAGGGGCAGCGTTCAGCTCGATGTGGATTTATTATAATCAGGTTACCATTACTGAACTACACAAAACATTTTGTGTTGTTAAACTAGTGCAAGATCGAAATTAACTATGAACATCTTTAATCGCTATTATCTGTAGTCTGCAATATTAGGGAAAGAATTCCTGCAGACACACTCTGCCCAATGAAGGCTCTCAAATAGATATTTATTACTGAACACCAGGCACGGAGAAAGACCATAATTTCTGATCCCAAAACACCGACCAGTATAACCTAAATCTCACGTATGTCTACCCTCTGCCTAAAATCATGAAATGATACCAGATCGCAGATTACTGTCCAGCCTCTCCTCCCCACTGACAGTGTCTGCAATCCGTCCCTCCTCCCTCTAACCACACAAGGCAAACCAAGCTCAGAGCCTTTGTGAAAATCAAGGCCGGACTGTGCAGGCCTCCTGGAGAGGGGTGGGCATTTTAAAATTAAACGAGGAAGGTGAGGAGCTGGTAATATCACTCACTGCCCGAGGCGTGGCAGATGGATTTTAGTTTTGATGAATGCGAGGAATTGGATTTGGTAAATCCAACAAGAGTAGGACTTATACAATTAAACGTAGGGCCTTTGGCAGTGTTGTAGAACAGAGACCTAGGCCATCAGGTATAATTCTTTAAAAGTTGCATCTCATATAGATAATGTGGTTAAGAAGGTGTTTAACACACTTGTCTTCAAAGGTCAGACCCTTGAGTATCGAATTTGGGACGTCATGTTGAGGTTGTACAGGACATTGGTGAGACCTCTTCTGGGATACTGTGTCCAGTCTGGACATCCTGCCCGCTCATTCCATAGGCACACCACCCTCTGGGTGAAAAAGCTGCCCTTAGGTCACTTTTAAATGTTTCCCCTCTTACAACTATGTCATAGAACATAGAACATAGAAGGATACAGCGCAGTACAGGCCCTTCGGCCCTCGATGTTGCGCCGACCGAATCCTACCTAACCTATACTAGCCCAATAACTTCCAAATGCCTATCCAATGCCCGCTTAAATGACCATAAAGAAGGAGAGTTCACCACTGATACGGGCAGGGCATTCCATGAACTCACAACCCGCTGTGTGAAGAATCTACCCCTAACATCTGTCCTATACCTACCACCCCTTAATTTAAAGCTATGTCCCCTAGTAACACCTGACTCCATTAGCGGTAAAAGGTTCTTAGTATCTACCCTATCTAAACCCCTAATCATCTTATACACTTCTATCAGATCTCCCCTAAACCTTCTCTTCTCCAATGAGAACAGCCCCAAGTGCCTCAGCCTTTCCTCATAAGATTTTCCTACCATTCCAGGCAACATCCTGGTAAACCTCCTCTGCACTCGTTCTAAAGCTTCCACATCCTTCCTATAGTATGGCGACCAAAACTGCACACAATACTCCAGATGAGGCCTCACCAGAGTCTTATACAACTGCAACATGACCTCAGGACTCCGGAACTCAATTCCTCTGCCAATAAAGCCCAGTACACCATATGCCTTCCTCACAGCACTATTTACCTGGGTGGCAACTTTCAGAGATCTGTGTACATGGACACCAAGATCCCTCTGCTCATCCACACTACCAAGTAGCCTACCATTAGCCCAGTAATCCATCATCTTGTTATTCCTACCAAAGTGAACGACTTCGCACTTAGCTACATTGAATTCCATTTGCCACATTTCCGCCCAGCTCTGCAACTTATCTATATCCCGCTGTAACCTACCACTTCCTTCCTCACTATCCACAACTCCACCGACTTTTGTGTCATCCGCAAACTTGCTTACCCAGCTTTCAAGTCCTTCCTCTAGATCATTTATAAAGATAACAAAAAGCAATGGTCCCAAAACAGATCCTTGTGGTACACCGCTAGTAACTGCGCTCCAAGATGAACATAATCCATCAACTACTACCCTCTGTCTCCTTCCAGCCAGCCAATTCCTAATCCAAACCTCTAATGTATCCTCAATGCCATACCTCCGAAGTTTTAGCATTAGCCTACCATGGGGAACCTTATCGAACGCCTTACTAAAATCCATATACACAACATCTACTGCTTTACCCTCATCCACTTCCTTGGTCACCTTCTCAAAGAACTCAATAAGGTTTGTGAGGCACGACCTGCCCTTCACAAAACCATGCTGGCTATCCCTGATCACGTTATTCCTACCCAGATGTTCATAAATCTTATCCCTTACCATTCTCTCTAAGACTTTGCCCACCACTGAAGTCAGACTCACTGGCCTATAGTTGCTAGGGCTATCCCTACTCCCTTTCTTGAACAATGGGACCACATTCGCTATCCTCCAGTCCTCTGGTACTATTCCCGTTGACAACGATGACATAAAAATCCAGGCCAATGGCTCTGCTATCTCCTCCCTAGCTTCCCATAGGATCCTGGGGTAAATGCCATCAGGCCCAGGAGACTTATCTATATTCATCCTTTCCAATATTCCCAAAACCTCTTCCCTGCATATTTCCAGGGCATCCATTCTAATTATTTGTGATTCCATATTCACATCAGCAACAGTGTCCTGTTCCTGAGTGAATACTGATGAAAAGTACTGATTTAATGTCTCTCCAATCTCCTCCGCCTCCACACACAACTTCCCACTACTATCCTTGACTGGACCGATACCTACCCTAGTCATCCTTTTATTCTTGACACACCTATAGAAAGCCTTTGGGTTTTCCCTAATCCTACCAGCTAAAGACTTTTCATGTCCCCTTCTCGCTTTTCTTAGCTCCCTCTTTAGCTCCTTCCTGGCTACCTTATAACTCTCAATCGCCCCTACTGAACCTTCACGCCTCATCTTTACATATGCCGCCTTCTTCCCTTTCACAAGGGACTCCAATTCCTTACTAAACCACGGCTGCCTCACAAGGCCCTTTACACCATGCCTGACTGGTACATACCTATCGAGGACACGCAGTAGCTGCTCCTTGAACACTCCTCTAGTTTTGGTCTCCACTACTCTTATAAAATACATTGACTATTCACTTTGATATTATTGACCTTTATATTATTAAGCTGGAGAGGGTTCAGAAGAGATTAACCTGGATGTTGCTGGAAATGGAGGGATTGAGCTATAAGGAGAGGCTGAATAGGTTGGGACATTTTTCAATGGAGAGTATGAGATGGAGGGGTAACTTTATAGAGGTTTATAAAATAGTGAGGGGTACAGATAAGCTGAAGGGCTGATGTCTTTTCCCTAGAGTTGGGGATTCAAAACTGAGGGATATTTTAACGTGCGAGGAAAACAGATTTACAAAAGTCAGGAAAGGTAATTATTTTAGACAGAAGCTCGCTTGTGTGTGGAATGAACTTCCAGAGCAAGTGGTGAAAGCAGGGACAGTTACAACGTTTAAAGGACATTTAGATCAGTACATGGATAAGACATCAGTTTGGATGGTGCTGTGAGCAGCTGCCCTCTCCCTCCCCCTCTCTGAATGAATCCCTGTTGGTTTTCACCCTCGACCAATGCCTGTGCAGTGGCATGTGGAGGCCAGCAGAGGGTGGCATTGCATCACTTTCAGCACCATAGAGACTGCCAGACCTGCTCCACACAGAGACACACAGATACACACACAGCAATTGTTAGCACACGGTATAGATCCCATCTGGTAACTTAAACTAAACATAAATAAATGCTCAATTCGCCTCATAAACTGTTAAAATATGAGTGACAGAGAACTCCCAAATTCCACTGTTTAAATAAAAACAACAATGCATTTTTTAACACTGAAAGTGAACTGAAAGACCCTCTATCTCTTAACTGCTTATAACCCGACTCCAGCTCTACAGCAATATACTGTTTCTGGGTCTGCCATCCTCTCATATCCAGGTACTTGTAAGCTCTCAGTTCAGAGCAGCATTCACCCTCGCTTAAAGGTACAGTACACACTTTCACCTTCATCCCATTATATCCTGTTGAATATAGATAAGTGGAAACTATCCGGATTTCTCTTGCTCTGTTGTTTGTCAATATTTCATCTACTCTGTCTCGTATATGTCAGGACTTTTGTTATTCCATTGACAGTATTCGACTCTGTCCGTGGGAATATATCAGTATTTCACTTGCTCACACTCCTGTGTATGGGGCAGGATTTCAGTTGTTTCATGGGGACTGGGACACTGTGACAATCTCAATGTTTGTAAATGGTACCAAACCTGCAAGAATTGTAAAGTCTATGGAGGACAGTGTGGAACTCTTACAGGACAGTGACACGCTGATAGACGGGGATCAATGCAGAGCAGTGTGAGGTGATGTACTTTGGTATGAAAGATAAAGAAAGACAGTTTAAAACAGGCTGAGCCGTTATAACGGGGCTGCACGAACAGATAGTGCTGGGTGTATATGAGAACAGATTGTTGAAGATATCAGGACAAGTGGGGAGAGCAGTAACTCTCACAGATTAGTTTCAGTATCTGAGCTGTTTACAGGGGGAGGTGTAGGAGGGAACCTCAGTGCTTCCTTCCTGGGAGGTGGTGGTGATGATGTGATGTGAGCCCACCCTCCTGCACCCCGAGACCGTGGGGATTACATTTGTACCAACTCGACACAGAAGGGAGATGGCATCAGGGCCACAGCTTCTTAGTTGTGCCGATGGGAAATGGAGCTGCCAGTGGGTTTAAAGTGAGAATTGCCCTTCACTGAACATTGCTCCTTACTCGGTCGGTGGGACGTGGATGTTTCAGAATCCCCACACGAGGCTTCCAGGGTCGTACCAGGGTCCTCCCCACATGGCGGGGGGAGAGGGGGCGAGGGAATGGATATCGGGCACTCCACCACCCGGCTTGGCCCTTTCTGTCCTACTCCAGGCTGTATCTCCTGGAATGGGGGAAATGGATGGAGAGAGGGAGGGTGGGAGTGGGTGGCCCTGCTGTTAGTGCCGTGGTAGGTGCGGGACATGAGGAGGGGTTCGGATGGAGTCAGTCCACAGGGTTGTATCCATGAAGTGTTATTATTAGTGTGGGGGTAAAGTGGAAGGAGAGAGTGAGAGAGAGGGAGAGAGAGGGAGACAGAGAGAGAGAGTGCGGCGGGAGGGGGAGTGGGGAATGTGATATAACAGATACACAGTGAGTGTGAGGGAGCAGTTAGAATACGGTGACCCTTATCCTGACAGAGCGGGGAAGGTTATTGATGCTAGTCCTGTATTGCTCGACATTTCTTCAGACCGCAGATACTGCACTGAGCTGGGTGGTGAGCTCAGACCATGTTCGTTGGGTCTGGTGGTGTGGCCCCTCTGGGACGTGAATGGCTACCCTCTGTACTAGCCCATCCACCAGGACGGCCGTGCCCCTATCGACAAACCGTGGTGTAATTGCCCCTTATCTGCCATGCTGAGGGTAAACTGTACAGGGTAGCTCCTTACAGAGAAAGGTCAGCCGTGTGCCCCTTGGCCTTTTAAAGATGGCACCAGTGCCAGGGATCTCAGAACATCCAGGGGCTCCTTGGCGATGGTGAGTCCCTCCAGCCATGATGGGTGGGAGAATCGGGCTGATATTGAATGAGAGGGACACCATGGGATGGGGTGGGTAGTTAATGAGGTGAATTCAATACGATAGCACCAGGAAATTAGCACAGCCTCGTGTGGATGATCCCTCTGTCACCCTCAATGCACTGGGAGAAATTATTGTCAGAATCTGCCCAATGAGTATTGGACTCTGTTGAAGACAGTCCCAAAGCTATAGAACAAATATTCATCCAAAACTCTCCATCATCTGACCTCACACCAATATCCCTTTTTCCCATCTTTCCTGGGAAGACTGGCTCATGTTACAGGATGCTATCGAAGTGTCTACATTTCAGCATTCCGAAACCTGGGAACATATCCTTCCATGACACTGTCTCTCAGTCTCCCCGTCTCTGTCTCTACCCCAACCACCCCCCCCCCCCCCCATGTGGTGATATTTAAACTGATTCCCCCACCACCTCTCTCTGACAGTGATGTTCACACCCACAGCACTCCCTTGTCAGGGCACAATGGAGATTTGGAGCTGCAAATGGGTGGGAGCTGAACATCGTGTCATTTCCAGCATGGGTTGCAAGTTTCCCCACACTGGGCAGGATCTAACAGTGTTACTGAGCAATGCACTGGAGCAGCGTACAACACTCTACATGCTGGGAGGGTAACTGCTCCTGGGTTACAGATCAATGCACTGGGGTGGGGTACCCAGTCCTACATGCTGGGAGGGTAACTGCTCCTGGGTTACAGATCAGTGCACTGGGTTGGGGTACACAGTCCTACATGCTGAGAGGGTAACTGCTCCTGGGTTACAGATCAGTGCACTGGGGTGGGGTACACAGTCCTACATGCTGGGAGGGTAACTGCTCCTGGGTTACAAATCAATGCACTGGGGTGGTGTACACAGTCCTACATGCTGGGAGAGTAACTGCTCCTGGGTTACAGATGAATTCACGGGTGATCACTGCACAGCTCTCTGTGCTGGTCAGACTGTCTGGTTGAGGTTTATAGATAATACAATGACGTGGTCAGTGCAGCTCCCTGTGCTGGATGGATATGTAGCCTGTGCACAGTACATCATGGTGGTGGGGTGGGTCTTGGAGAATGGAGATGGACAGGTCAAGGGGTTACCTGACATTCTATAACTGACATTCCCCGGAACGTTCTGTCCCCGACATTCTATAACTGAGAATCCCCGGAACGTTCTTTCCCTGACGTTCTATAACTGACATTCCCCGGAACGTTCTGTCCCTGACGTTGTTTGTGAACGGCCCGACGTCAGTGAATTGAACAAACGATAAGATCCCGAGGGAAGAGATACCGTTCCAGGGAGAAGGAGACACTGTTCCGAAGGCCCCTCAGGCAGTTAAAGGGGTGTATACATTTTCCCTGTGTTTACATTTCTCCACGACACAGGATCGACCACAATTTAGACCAAAATACAGAAATTCCCAAACTCCATTTGTCTACAGGAAATTGGGAGAGAATCCTTCATCACAGCAACGTTTCCACCCTCCGTATTAGGAACTGGGAAGGAGTGACCTGTGTCTGCTCTCGAGTGATCGAGTGTGTGGGAATGTTTTAGAAACCATCTGTCCTTATGGATGTGTCTCTGTGTGTTTGGGGAGGGAGGGTGTATTGTGTTTTATGTCACATTTTTGTCATTAATTCAGACCTTCCCATTTGTTATTCCAGCTCCAATTATTTTAATAAATCCCTGAATACAGGGACACATTTGAAAACATCTGAGTCCCCGATCAAACGGGTCCCTTTGCCTCCAGGCTGATGGATAATGGGTTTGTTTTCCTTCCTCACAGTTAACGTAGTGACCATCTACGTCCTGTTTTATAAAGATTGTGGATTGTCTCCATGTGTCAGACGTTACCTGGGGGCCATGGCAGCGGCGGATCTCCTGGTCATTATCCTCGACCTGATCCTGAGACACATTCCCATTGTTTATGTGGAACAGTTTTATTTTCTGTTCTACGTCCCCGTGTGTAATATCCATGCCGTCCTGCTTTATGCAGCCACTGACTGCTCTGTCTGGTTCACCGTCACTTTCACCTTTGATCGGTTTGTGGCCATTTGTTGCCCAAAGCTGAAAAGTAAATATTGCAGTGAGAAAACGGCGGCTGTGGTTCTGGGAGCAGTGACTGTGCTGAGCTGTTTAAAGAACATTTTCTGGTATTTTATGCTCACGGCTCGGTATCGGCTGATGAACCTCCCCAGGTTTTGTGAAGTAACAGTCGCTGTTATATACTCCAGTGTCTGGGTCACAATCGAGTTCCTCCACCACATTCTAACCCCGGGTGTCCCATTTCTCCTGATTCTGCTGCTCAATGTTCTCACCGTCAGACACATTTTAGTGACCAGCAGAGCCCGCAGGAGACTCTGCGCTCACACCAATGGTAACGCTAAGTCTGACACTGAAATGAGAAGCCGAAAAAATCTATCATTTTACTGTTTGTGATCTCAGCCAATTTCATTCTGTTATGGCCAACGTTCATGCTGTATTCTATATGGTTCCGGATGAGGTATATTGGGTATGAGTCTGTGTTTCTCCGTAACTTTGTGGGGGAATTGGGCTTCATGCTGCAGCTCCTCAGTTGCTGCACAAACACCGCGATTTATGCTGTGACCCAAACTAAGTTCAGGCAGCAGCTGAAGAATGTGCTGAAATATCCCTTCACCCAAATCCATCCATCCATCAAATTCCCTCATTAATCACACCATCCGGGATTTTCTCATTTCAGTTCAGTGTTTCAGCGATGGAGCAGCCTGTCGCTATGGTAACAGACTGAGGGGAGCGCTGGTTTGTCCATCCTTATCCCACAGTGGGGTTACAGGAAAGCATTTCAATGTTTCTCACAACTCAGGGCCATTGAGAAAAGGCACCATCCCACTGACTGTATCCATCACTTCCATTTCTAACCAATAAAAATGTGGATTAAAGCGTGCCGAGCAGCAGAGTGACCGATGTTGTTGTGTGTCTTTGTGTTGGAGAAGCTGAGCTGGAGAGAGACAGACTCAGCCCCAAGTCCTGGTCCTCAGGGAAGGAGAGGGCACCGCGCCCTGAGCTTAGGAGCTGGGGTTAACTCCCTCTGTCCTCCCCAACTCAAACCTGGCCTCCCCATTACCTCTCCCCTACACTTTCTCCTGAATTCTCTCTCTCTCTCTTTCAGCACACACTCTCTTTCTCAACCCTCTCCCTCATCCCCCTGTCTCTCACACACACACCCTCCAACCCCGTTTTCTCCACCTGCCTCCACTTTCCCTCTCCCCTTCTCTCTCTCTCGTGCCTTTGCAGTCTCCCTCCCACAATTCCATCTCTACCCCATTTTCCCCAACTCCCACATCTCACTCCCACGCCCCACATGCAGCCTCACCTCCAAATACCCCCAGTCTCTGGGTCAGAGGGAGAGGGAAGGACCAGGGAGACAGAGTATGTCAGAGAGAGAGGAAAAGGGAGGGACAGGAGGGAGAGCGATTCAGTCAGAGAGATTCTGAGGAAGGTGGGGAGAGAGAGAGAGAGAGACACTGATTGAGGGGGGTCAAAAGTGAGAGATGGTGGAGGGAAAGAGATGGAGCGGGGGGGAGAGAGAGGGGGCAATGGAGAGATAGGGTGAGATAGGGGAGGACAAGAGATGGGACGGAGGGTGGGGAGGGAATGTCAAGAGTGAGGGAGAGGCCGAAAGAGGGGATGAGAGAGAGAGGGAGCGCGAGAGAGAGGGAGGAAAAGAGAGATGGAGAGGGCTAGAGAGGGGAGGGAGGTAGGGGAGTGAGAGAGAGGGTAGAGATTGAGAGAGGGGAGGATGGGACAGGGAAGTGAGGGAGGGGAGGGCAAGAGAGAGGAGCACGAGAGGGAGAGAGAGTGAGAGAGGGGAGTGGGGAGTGGGGGAAGGCGAGAGACTGGTGTGCGAGAGAGGAGGAGGGCGAGAGAGAGGAGGGCGAGAGAGGAGATGGCGAGAGAGGGGTGACCGAGTGAGGAGAGGGAAGGGAGGGGAGGGCGAGACGGGGGGAGGGCGAGAAAGTGGGGAGGGCAAGAGAGGGGGAGTGTGAGAGAGAGGGAGGGGGAGAGTGGGGAGTGCGAGTGAGGTCGACGGGGAGAGAGTGGAGTGCGAGAGGGGGGAGAGGGAGGTTCAGGCGAGAGAGAGGGAGAGGGCGAGAGTGGAGAGGGCGAGACAGGAGAGGGCGAGAGAGGGGAGGGAGGGAGGTGTGTGCGAGAGGGAGGGAGACAGCGAGATAGGGGAGTGCGAGAGAGGGGGTGGGTGAGAGAGGGGATGGCGAGAGAGGGGACATTGGAAAGGGGAAGGAGGGGTTGACGAGAGAGGTGAGGGGGCGAGAGAGGGAAGGGAGAGAGAGGAGGGAAGGAGAGGGGAGGGAGGAAGGGAGAGGGCGAGAGAGGATAGGGCGAGAGAGGGGAAGGAGGGAGGGGAGGGCGTGAGGGAGGGTGAGGGTGTGAGAGGGAAGGGAGGGAGGGGAGGGCGAGAGAGGGGTGAGGGTGCGAGAGGGGAGTGTGAGAGGGAGAAGGCGATAAAGGTGAGGGCGAAAGAGGGGAGTGAAGGAGGTGAGGGTGAGAGGGAAGGAAAGGGCGAGAGAGGGGAGGGCAAGACAGCGGGGAGGGTGTAAGAGGGGAGGGCTAGAGGGAGGGTGGGGCCGAGAGAGGGTAGGGAGGGAGGGGAGGGCGCGAGAGGGTAGGGAGGGAGGGGATGGCGACAGAAGGGTGAAGGTGAGAGAGAGGAGGATGAGAGAGGGTAGGAAATTGAGGGCGAGAGAGGGGAGGGCGAGAGAGGGGAGTGAGACGGGGAGGGCGAGAGAGGGGAGAGAACGGAGGAAGCTAGAGAGGAGCGCGAGTAAGGGGAAGGAGAGGGGGAGGGCGAGAGAGGGGAGGTAGAGAGGGGAGGATGAGAGAGATGAGGGAGGGAGGGGAGGGTGAGAGGAAGACAGGGTGAGAGAGGGGATGGGAGTGAGGGGGAGCACGATTTAGGGGTAGGGCAAGAGAGGGGAGGGCAAGAGAGGGGGAGAGGGAGGGGAGGACGAGAGGGATGGAGAGTGCAAGAGAGGTGAGGGAGGGTGGGGAGGGCGAAAGGGGGGAAGAGGGAGGGGAGGGAGAGAGAGGGGAGAGGTTGAGAGAGGGGAGGATGAGAAGGGGGAACAGAGAAAAGGGGACAGAGAGAAGGGGACAGAGAGAAGGGGGACAGAGACAGGGGGACAGAGAGTGGGGGGAAGAGAGAGGGGGACAGAGAGTGGGGAACAGAGAAAGGGGGGACAGAGAAAGGGGAGACAGAGAGAGGGGGACAAAGAGAGGGGGACAAAGAGAGGGGGAGAGAGCGAGGGGGTACAGAGTGAGGGGGACAAACAGACGGGACAGAGAAAGGGGAACAGAGAGAGCAGGACAGAGGGAGCGGGACAGAGAGAGGGAGACAAAGAGAGGGGACAGAGAGAGGGGGACAGAGAGAAGGAAATAGAGTGAGGGGAACAGAGAGAGGGGGATAGAGAGAGGGGGACAGAGAGAGGGGGGACTGAGAGAGGGGGACAGAGAAATGGGGGACAGACGGGGAGCACAAAGAGAGGGGAACACAGAGAGGGGGACAGAGAGAGGGGGACAGAGAGAGTGGGGACAGAGAGAGGGGAACAGAGAGTGCGGAACAGAGATATGGGGATAGAGTGAGGGGAACAGGGAGAAGGGGACAGAGAGAGGGATACAGAGAGAGGGGGACAGAGAGAGGGGGACAGAGAGAGGGGAGAGAGTGAGGGGGCACAGAAGATGGGGGACAGGGAGGGTGGACAGCGGGAGGTTGGGGCAGAGAGAGGGGGCAGAGAGAGGTACAGAGAGGGGGACAGAGAGAGGGGGACAGAGAGAGTGGGTAAGAGAGAAGGAAACAGAAAGAAGGGGACAGAGAGAGGGGGACAGAGAGAGGGGGACAGAGAGAGATGAATAGAGAGAGGGGGACAGAGAGAAGGGGACAGAAGAAGGGGACAGAAGAAGGGGACAGAGAGAGGGAAACAGAAAGAGGGGGACAGAGAGAGGGGGACAGAGAGAGGGGGACAATGAGTGGGGGACAGAGAGAGGGGGACAGAGAGAGAGTAACAGAGAGAAGGGAACAGAGAGAGGGGGACAGAGATACGGGGATAGAGTGAGGGGAACAGAGAGAAGGGGAAGAGAGAGGAGACAGAGAGAGGGGAGACAGAAAGAGAGGAGACAGAGTGAGGGAGACAGAGGGAGGGGTCAGAGAGAGAGGACACAGCGAGGGGGGGGACAAAAGACAGGTGGACAGGGAGGGTGGACAGGGCGAGGGTGGGGCAGTGAGAGGGGGACAAACTTAGGGGGCCAGAGAGACGTGGGGACAGAGGGTGGGACAGAGAGGTGGGGGACAGAGAGCGTGGGGGACAGAGTGACGGTGTTAGAGAGAGGGTGAGGGTGACAAAGGGACGGGGGAACAGAGAGTGGGGGAATAGAGAGAAGGGGACAGAGAGAAGGGGACAGAGAGAAGAGGACAGAGGGGGATAGAGTGAGGGGGACAGAGAGAGTAGGACAGAGGGAAGGGAACAGAGAGGGGGATAGAGGGAGGGGGACAGAGAAAGGGGATCATAGAGAGATGGACAGAGAGATGGTGGCAGAGAGAGGGGAAAAAAGAGAGAAGTGAACAGAGAGAAGGGGACGGAGAGATGGAGACAGAGAGAGGGGGACAGAGAGAGGGGGAGAGAGAGAGGGAACAGAGAGAAGGGGACAGTGAGAAGGGGACAGAGAGAGGGAAACAGAAAGAGGGGGACAGAGAGAAGGGGGACAAAGAGAGGAGGGGCAGAGTGAGGGGGCCGGAGAGAGGGGGGACACCGGGAAGGGGAAAGAGAGAGGGGTGACAGAGAGAGGGAGACAGAGAGAGGGGGGCAGAGAGAGGGGGACAGAGAAAGTGGGGACAGAAGACAGGGATTAGGGAGGGTAGACAGGGCGAGGGTGGGGCAGCGAGAGGGGGACAAACTTGGGGGGCATAGAGACGTGGGGACAGAGGGTGGGACAGAGAGGTGGGGGACAGAGAGTGTGGGGGACAGAGTGACGATGTTAGAGAGAGGGGAACTGAGTGAGGGTGACAGAGAGAGGGGGACAGAGAGAGGGTGATAGAGTGAGGGGGACAGAGAGAGTAGGACAGAGGGAGGGGAAGAGAGAGCGGGGATAGAGGGAGGGGAAAGAGTGAAGGGGACAGAGAGAAGGGGACAGAGAGAGGGGGACAGAGAGAGGGGGACAGAGAGATGGGGCAGAGAGAGGGAACAGAGAGACGTGAACAGAGAGAAGGGGCCAGAGAGAGGGGGTCAGAGAGAAGGGGACAGTGAGAAGGGGACAGGGAGAGTGAAACAGAAAGTGGGGGAGAGAGAGAGGGAGACAGAGAGAGGGGGACAGAGGGAAAGGGACAGAGAGAGGGGGACAGAAAAGTGGGGGACGAGAGAGTGGGGGACATAGTGAGGGTGTTAGAGAGAGGGGAAGAGAGTGAGGGTGACAGAGAGAGGGCGGAAAGAGAGAGGGGGGACAGAATGAGGATGGACAAAGAGAGGGGACTGAGAGAGGGGGACAAAGAGAGGGGACAGAGAGAGGGGAATAGAGAGAGTGGAGATAGAGAGAGGGGGGATAGAGAGAGGGGGACAGAGAGGGGAACAGAGTGATGGGGGACAGAGTGGGGGCAGAGAGATGGGGGACGGGGACAAAGAGACGGGGGACAGAGAGAAGGGGACGGAGAGAGGGTGCGGACAGAGAGAGAGAGGGGTCAGAGAGACGGGGGACAGAGCTAATGGTTACAGAGTGACGGAGGATGGAGCGAGTGGTGACAGAGAGAGGGGGACAGAGAGAGGGGAGAACAGAGAGGGGAACAGAGAGAGGGGGACAGAGAGAGGGGACAGGGAGAGGAGGAACAGAGAGAGGGGGACAGAGAGAGGGGGATAGAGAGAGGGGGAACAGAGAGAGGGGGGAACAGAGACAGGGTCAGAGAGAGGGGGAAACAGAGACAGGGAACAGAGGGGGGGAACGAGAAGTGGGGTGACAGAGAGGGGGTTGACAGAGAGAGGAGTACAGACTTAGGGGGACAGAGAGACGGGAGCATGGGGGAACAGAGAGGTGGGGGACAGAGAGAGGGGACAGAGAGAGGGGGACAGAGAGAAGGGGACAGTGAGAAGTGGACAGGGAGAGTGAAACAGAAAGAGGGGGACAGAGAGAGGAGGGACAGAGAGAGGGGGGATAGAGCGATTTGGGACAGTGAGAGGGGGTAACAGAGAGAGGGTGACAGAGAGAGGGGGAACAGAGAGAGGGTGACAGAGAGAGGGGGACAGAGGGAGGGGGAACCGAGAGAGGGGGACAGAGAGAGAAGGCACTGAGAGAGGGGGACAGGGAGGGTGGACAGAGCAAGGGTGGGACCAGGAGAGAGGGGACAGAGAGGGGGATGACAGAGAGAGGAGGACAGACTTAGGGGGACAGAGAGACGGGGGAATGGAGGGCACAGAGTGAGGGGGACAAAGTGAGGGGAACAGAGAAAGGAGAGCAGAGAGAGGGGATCAGAACGAGTGGGAACAGAGAGAGGGGACAGAGCGAGGGGGACAGAGAGAGAGGGGGGCAGAGAGAGGGCGACAGAGAGAGGGGGTCAGAGAGAGGGGAACAGACCGAGGGGGGATAGAGAGAGGGGACAGAGTGAGGGGGATGAAGAGAGTGGAACAGAGAGGGTTGGGCAGAGAGAGGGGACAGAGCGAGGGGGGCCAGAGAGAGGGTGGGGCAGAGAGTGGGCGACAGAGAAAGCAGGGACAGAGAGAGGGTGGGGCAGAGAGGGGGGGGACAGAGGGGGGACAGAGAGAGGGTGGGGCAGAGAGAGAGGGGTGACAGAGTGAGGGGGAGCAGAGAGAGGGGGACAGAGAGAAGGGGACAGAGAGAGGGGAGACAGAGAGGGGGGGACAGAGAGAGGGGATCAGAACGAGTGGGGACAGAGAGAGGGGACAAAGCGAGGGGGGACAGAGAGAGGGTGGGGCAGAGAAAGGTGGCAGAGAGAGCGGGGACAGACTGAGGGGTCCAGAGAGAGAGGAACAGAGTGAGAGTGACAGAGGCAGGGGAACAGAGTGAGGGTGACAGAGTGAGAGGGGTCAGAGAGAGGGGGAACAGAGTGAGGGTGACAGAGGAGAGGGTTCAGAGAGAGGGGGGACAGAGAGAGGGTGACAGAGAGAGGGGAAAAGAGTGAGGGTGACAGACAGAGAGGGCGGACAGAGAGACGGAGGAACAGGGAGAGAGCGATAGAGAGAGGATGGACAAAGAGAGGGGACAGATAGAGGGGAATAGAGAGCGTGGGGACAGGGAGTGGGGGAAATAGAGCGTGGGTTCAGAGAGAGTGGGGATGGAGTGAGGGGGACAGAGAGACGGGGAATGGAGTGAGGGGGACAGAGAGAGTGTGGGACAGTAGGAGTCGAACAGAGAGGGGAGATAGAGTGTGGGGGACAGAGAGGGGTGGACAGAGAGAGGGAGGACGGGGAGAACAGAGAGAGTCGCACAGAGAGACGGGGGATACAGCGAGTGGGGACAGGGAGAGAGGATGTACAGAGCGAGTTGGGAAAGAGAGAGAGGAGGGACAGAGAGAGGGGATAGACCGAGGGGGCACAGAAGACAGGCGGACAGGGAGGGTGTACAGAGCGAGGGTGGGGCAGAGAGACGGGGCAGAGAGAGGGGAGACAGAGAGAGGGGGACAGAGAGAGGGGAGAGTGTGAGGGGGCACAGAAGACAGGGGGACAGGGAGGGTGGACAGAGCGAGGGTGGGGCAGTGCGAGGGGGCAGAGAGAGGGGGACGGGGGGACAGAGTGAGGGGAACCGTGTGAGGGTGACAGGCAGAGAGGGGGACAGAGAGAGGGGGGACAGAGTTATGTGGACAGAGAGAGCGGAAAGAGAGAGGGGGACAGAGAGAGGATGGACGAAGGGAGGGGACAGAGAGGGGGGGCAGAGAGAGGGGGACAGAGAGAAACAGAGAGAAGGGAACAGAGAGAGGGGTGACAGCGATACGGGATAGAGTGAGGGGAACAGAGAGAAGGGGAAAGAGAGAGGGGGAGTGAGAGACGGGGACAGGCAGAGGGGGACAGAGAGAGGACAGAGAGAGGGGAACAGAGAGAGAGAGGAGACAGAGAAAGGGAGACAGAGAGAGGGGGTCAGAGAGTGAGGAAAGAGCGAGGGGGGACAGAAGACGGGGGACAGGGAGGGTGGACAGGGCAAGGGTGGGGCAGTGAGAGGGGGACAAACTTAGGGGGCCAGAGAAACGTGGCGACAGAGGGGAAGACAGAGAGGTGGGGGACAGAGAGAGTGGGGGACAGAGTGACGGTGTTTGAAAGAGGGGAACAGAGTGAGGGTGACAGAGGGAGGGGGAACAGAGTGTGGGGGAATAGAGAGAAGGGGACAGACAGAAGGGGACAGAGGGAGGGATAGAGTGCAGGGGACAGAGAGAGTAGGACAGAGGGAGGGGAACAGAGAGGGGAGATAGAGGGAGGCGGACAGAGAGAGGGTTGAAGAGAGAGGGGGACAGAGAGAAGGGGCACAGAGAGGTGGTCATAGAGAGAGGGACAGAGAGATGGGGGCAGAGAGAGGCAACAGAGAAACATGAACAGAGAGAAGGGGACAGAGAGAGGGTGTCAGAGAGAAGGGGACAGTGAGAAGGGGACAGAGAGAAGGGGACAGAGGGGGGATAGAGTGAGGGGGACAGAGAGAGTAGGACAGAGGGAGGGGAACAGAGAGGGGGGATCATAGAGAGTGGGAGAGAGAGATGGGGGCAGAGAGAGGGGAACAGAGAGAAGTGAACAGAGAGAAGGGGACAGAGTGAGGGGGACAGGGAGAGGGGGACAGAGAGAGGGGGACAGAGAGAGTGGGGACAGAGAGAGGGGGACAGAGGGAAGCGGATAGAGACAGGGGTGACAGAGAGAAGGGGGAGAAAGAGAGGAGGGACAGAGTGAGGGGGACAGAGAGAGGGGGGACACCGGGAAGGGGACAGAGAGAGAGGGACAGAGAAAGTGGGGACAGAAGACAGGGGTCAGGGAGGGTGGACAGGGCGAGGGTGGGGCAGTGAGAGGGGGACCAACTTAAGGGGCAGAGTGACGTGGGGACAGTGGGTCGGACAGAGAGGTGGGGGACAGAGAGTGTGGGGGACAGAGTGACGGTGTTAGAGAGAGGGGAACAGAGTCAGGGTGACAGAGGGAGGGGGACAGAGTAGGGGGATAGAGTGAGGGGGACAGAGTGTAGGACAGAGGGAGGGGAACAGAGAGAGGCGGTCATAGAGAGAGGGACAGAGAGATGGGGACAGAGAGAGGGAACAGAGAGACTTGAACAGAGAGAAGGTGACAGAGAGAGGGGGTCAGAGAGAAGGGGGACAGAGAGAAGGGGGCAGAGAGAGGGAAACAGAAAGAGGGGGACAGAGAGAGGAGGGACAGAGTGAGGGGGACAGAGAGAGGGGTGTCAGAGTGAAGGGGACAGAGAGAGGGGGACAGAGAGAGGGGGACAGAAATGTGGGGGACGAGAGAGTGAGGACAGAGTGAGGGTGTTAGAGAGAGGGGAAAAGAGTGAGGGTGCCGGAGAGAGGGCGGAAAGAGAGTGGGGGAACAGAGTGAGGATGGACAAAGAGAGGGGACAGAGAGAGAGAGGATAACAGAGAGTTTGGGGACAGAGAGAGGTGGATAAAGAGAGGGGACAGAGAGAGGGGAATAGAGAGAGTGGGGATAGAGAGAGGGGGTTAAAGAGAGGGGGACAGAAAGAGGGGACAGAGGGGAACAGAGAGATGGGGGACAGTGGTGGGTACAGAGAGAGGGGGGACGGGGGCCAGAGAGACGGGAGACATAGAGACGGGAGCGGGGGACAGAGAGACGGGGGACAGAGAGACGGGGGACAGAGCGAGAGGGGACAGAGAAAGGGAGACAGAGAGAGGGTGTCAGAGAGAGAGGACAGAGCGAGGGGGACAGAAGGCCGGGGGACAGGGAGTGTGGACAGGGCGAGGGTGGGGCAGTGAGAGGGGGACAAATTTAGGGGGCCAGAGAGACGTGGGGACAGAGGGGAAGACAGAGAGGTGGGGGACAGAGAGTGTGGGGGACAGGGTGACGGTGTTAGAGAGAGGGGTAAAGAGTTAGGGTGACAGAGGGAGGGGGACAGAGAGAGGGTGACAGAGGGAGGGGGGAACAGAGAGAGTGGGAATAGAGAGAAGGGGACAGAGAGAAGGGGACGGGGGGATAGAGTGCGGGTGACAGAGAGAGTAGGACAGAGGGAAGGGGACAGAGAGAGGGGATCATAGAGAGAGGGGGACAGAGAGAAGGGGACAGTGAGAAGGGGTCAGAGAGACGGAAACAGAAAGACGGGGAAAGAGAGAGGAGGGACAGAGAGAGGGGGACAGACAGAGGGGAACAGAGTGAGGGGGAGAGAGAGAGGGAGACAGAGTGAGGGGGACAGAGAGAGGGGTGACAGAGAGAAGGGGGACAAAGGGAGGAGGACAGAGAGAGGGCGGCAGAGAAAGTGGGGACAGAAGACAGGGGTCAGGGAGGGTGGACAGGGCGAGGGCGTGGCAGTGAGAGGGGGACAAACTTAGGGGGCAGAGAGACGTGGGGTCAGAGGGTGGGACAGAGAGGTGGGGGACAGAGAGTGTGGGGGACAGAGTGACGGTGTTAGAGAGAGGGGAAAAGAGTTAGGGTGACAGAGGGAGGGGGACAGAGAGAGAGGGATAGAGTGAGGGGGACAGACTGTAGGACAGAGGGAGGGGAACAGAGAGAGGGGGAAAGAGAGAGTGGGACAGAGAGAAGGGGACAGAGAGAAGGGGACAGAGAGAGGCGGTCATAGAGAGAGGGACAGAGAGATGGGGGCAGAGAGAGGGAAACAGAAAGAGGGGGACAGAGAGAGGAGGGACAGAGTGAGGGGGATAGAGAGAGGGGTGTCAGAGTGAAGGGGACAGAGAGAGGGGGACAGAGAGAGGGGGACAGAAATGTGGGGGACGAGAGAGTGAGGACAGAGTGAGGGTGTTAGAGAGAGGGGAAAAGAGTGAGGGTGCCGGAGAGAGGGCGGAAAGAGAGTGGGGGACAGAGTGAGGATGGACAAAGAGAGGGGACAGAGAGAGAGAGGATAACCGAGAGTTTGGGGACAGAGAGAGGTGGATAAAGAGAGGGGACAGAGAGAGGGGAATAGAGAGAGTGGGGATAGAGAGAGGGGGTTAAAAAGAGGGGGACAGAAAGAGGGGACAGAGGGGAACAGAGAGATGGGGGACAGTGGTGGGTACAGAGAGAGGGGGGACGGGGGCCAGAGAGACGGGAGACATAGAGACGGGGGCGGGGGACAGAGAGACGGGGGACAGAGAGACGGGGGACAGAGCGAGAGGGGACAGAGAAAGGGAGACAGAGAGAGGGTGTCAGAGAGAGAGGACAGAGCGAGGGGGACAGAAGGCCGGGGGACAGGGAGTGTGGACAGGGCGAGGGTGGGGCAGTGAGAGGGGGACAAATTTAGGGGGCCAGAGAGACGTGGGGACAGAGGGGAAGACAGAGAGGTGGGGGACAGAGAGTGTGGGGGACAGGGTGACGGTGTTAGAGAGAGGGGTAAAGAGTTAGGGTGACAGAGGGAGGGGGACAGAGAGAGGGTGACAGAGGGAGGGGGGAACAGAGAGAGTGGGAATAGAGAGAAGGGGACAGAGAGAAGGGGACGGGGGGATAGAGTGCGGGTGACAGAGAGAGTAGGACAGAGGGAAGGGGACAGAGAGAGGGGATCATAGAGAGAGGGGGACAGAGAGAAGGGGACAGTGAGAAGGGGTCAGAGAGACGGAAACAGAAAGACGGGGAAAGAGAGAGGAGGGACAGAGAGAGGGGGACAGACAGAGGGGAACAGAGTGAGGGGGAGAGAGAGAGGGAGACAGAGTGAGGGGGACAGAGAGAGGGGTGACAGAGAGAAGGGGGACAAAGGGAGGAGGACAGAGAGAGGGCGGCAGAGAAAGTGGGGACAGAAGACAGGGGTCAGGGAGGGTGGACAGGGCGAGGGCGTGGCAGTGAGAGGGGGACAAACTTAGGGGGCAGAGAGACGTGGGGTCAGAGGGTGGGACAGAGAGGTGGGGGACAGAGAGTGTTGGGGACAGAGTGACGGTGTTAGAGAGAGGGGAAAAGAGTTAGGGTGACAGAGGGAGGGGGACAGAGAGAGAGGGATAGAGTGAGGGGGACAGACTGTAGGACAGAGGGAGGGGAACAGAGAGAGGGGAAAGAGAGAGTGGGACAGAGAGAAGGGGACAGAGAGAAGGGGACAGAGAGAGGCGGTCATAGAGAGAGGGACAGAGAGATGGGGACAGAGAGAGGGAACAGAGAGACGTGAACAGAGAGAAGGGGCCAGAGAGAGGGAAACAGAAAGAGGGCGACAGAGAGAGGGGGGCAGAGAGAGGGGGGCAGAGAGAGGGAAACAGAAAGAGGGGGACAGAGAGAGGGGGACAGAGAGAGGGGGACAGAGAGAGGAGTGACAGAGTTAGGGGGACAGAGAGAGGGGGACAGAGAGAGTGGGACAGACAAGTGGGGGACGAGAGAGTGGGGGACAGAGTGATGGTGTTAGAGAGAGGGGAAGAGAGTGAGGGTGCCAGAGAGAGGGCGGAAAGAGACAGGGGTCAAAGTGAGGATGGACAAAGAGAGGGGACAGAGAGAGAGGGTAACAGAGAGTTTGGGGACAGAGAGAGGGGAATAGAGAGAGTGGGTAGAGAGAGTGGGGATAGAGAGAGGGGATAAAGAGAGGGGGACAGAAAGAGGTGACAGAGGGGAACAGAGAGATGGGGACAGAGGGGGGTACAGAGAGAGGGGGTACGGGGGATAGAGAGACGGGGGACATAGAGACGGGGACGGGGGACAGAGAGACAGAGGACAGAGAGAGGGGGGACAGAGCGAGTGGGGACAGAGCGAGTGATGACAGAGAGAGGGGAACAGAGAGAAGGAGACAGAGTGAAGGGGACAGAGAGGGGGGGACGGGGGGATAGAGAGAGGGGGATTGAGAGAGGGGGATTGAGAGAGATGACAGGGAGAGGAGGAACAGAGAGAGGGATAGAGAGAGGGGGGAACAGAGAAGGGGAACCGAGAGAGGGGGGACGAGAAGGGGGGTGACAGAGAGGGGGTTGACAGAGAGAGGAGTATAGACTTAGGGGGAAAGAGAGACGGGGGTATGGGGGGAACAGAGAGGTGGGGGACAGAGAGAGTGGAGGACAGAGTGAGGGTGACAAAGAGAGGGGAACAGAGAGAGGAGGAACAGAGAGAGGGGGACAGAGAGAGGGGGACAGAGAGAAGGGGACAGAGAGAGGGGGACACAGTGAGGGGGACACAGAGAGGGGGGACAGAAATAGGGGACAGAGAGAGGATGAACAGAGAGAGGGGGACAGAGAGAAGGGGACAGAGAGAGGGGGACAGATAGAGGGGGACAGAGCGAGGGGGACAGAGAGAAGGAGACAGAGAGAGGGGGACAGCGAGAAGGGGACAGAGAGAGGGGGACAGAGAGAGGGGGACAGAGCGAGGGTGGGACCGAGAGAGGGGGGACAGAGTGGTGGGGGACAGAGAGAGGGGAACCTAGAGAGGGGGACATAGAGAGGGGGACAGAGATAGGGAAACAGAGAGAAGTGAACAGAGAGAAGGGGATAGAGAGAGGTAAACAGAAAGAGGGGGACAGGGAGAGGGGGACAGAGTTAGGGGACAGAGAGACGTGGGGACTTGGGGGTACAGAGAGGTGGGGGACAGAGAGAGTGGGGGACAGAGAGAGTGGGACAGAGAGAGGGGACAGAGAGAGGAGGAAAAGAGCGAGGAGGAGTGAGAGAGGGGTACAGTGAGAACGGGACAAAGAGAGGGGGCACAGAGTGAGAGGGACAGAGAGAGAGGACAGAGAGAGGGGGACAGAGAGGGTAACAGAGAGAGGGAAGACAGAGAAAGTGGGTACGGGGTGACAGAGAGACCGGTGACAGAGCGAGTGGGGACAGAGAGAGAGGGACTGAGAGAGGGGGACAGGGAGGGTGGACAGAGCGAGGGAGGGACTGAGAGAGGGGGGACAGAGAGGTGGGTGACAGACAGAGAGGGACTGAGAGAAGGGGACAGGGAGGGTGGACAGAGTGAGAGTGGGACCGAGAGAGGTCAGACTGAGGGGACCAGAGATACGGGGGGACAGAGAGATGGGGAACAGAGAGAGGGGGACAGAGAGAGGGGGCAGAGTGAGGGCTGACCTGGAGAGGGGGACAGAGAGAGTGGGGACAGAGAGAATGGGGACAGATAGTGGGGGGACAGAGAGAGGGGAACGGAGAGAAGGGACAGTGAAAAGGGAACAGAGAGAAAGGGACAGAGAGAAGGGGCACAGAAAGAGGGAGACAGTGAGAGGGGTGACGTGTAGAGGGAAACAGAGAGAGAGGGGGACAGAGAGGGGGGTGACAGAGAGAAGGGGACAGAGTGAGGGGGACAGGGGGGGACAGAGTGAGGGGGACAGAGAGGGGGGTGACAGAGAGAAGGGGACAGAGAGAGAGGGGGGTCAGAGAGAGGGCGGCAGAGAGAGGGGGACAGAGAGGGGAGACAGAGAGACGGGGACAGAGAGAGCTGTATATAGAGAGGGGCCAGAGAGAGGGGACAGAGAGATGGGGTGGGGGGGAGGGAAGTGGAGAGGCGGACAGAGAGGGGAACACTGAGAGGGGGACAGAGAAAGGGTGTTAAAGAGAGGGGGCAGAGAGATGTGGGCAGAGACAGGGGAACAGAGAGAGAAGGGGCAGACAGAGGGGGACAGAGAGAGGGGGACAGAGAGAAGGGGACAGAGAGAGGGGGACAGAGAGAGGGGAGCAGAGAGAAGGGGACAGAGAGAGGGGAGCAGAGAGAAGGGAACAGAGAGAAGGGGACAGTGAGAAGTGGACAGAGAGAGGGAAACAGAGAGAGGGGGGCAGTGCGAGGGGTGACCTGTAGAGAGAGACAGAGAGAGAGGGTCAGAGACAGGAGGGACAGAGAGAGGGGGGACAAAGAGTGGGGGACAGAGAGAGGGGGATAGAGAGAGGGGCGAGAGAGAGGGGACAGGGAGAAGGGGGGTGGGAAGTGGTGAGGCGGACAGAGAGGGCAACAGAGAGAGGGGGACAGAGAGAGGGGGACAGAAAGAGCAGAACAGAGTGACGGAGACAGAGAGAAGGGGATAGAGTGAGTGGAACAGAGGGAGGGGGACAGAAAGAGGGGGACAGAGAGAGGGTGACAAAGAGAAGGGGACAGTGAGAGAGGAACAGAGAGAGAGGGGACACAGAGAGAGGGGGATACAGAGACGGAGGACAGAGAGTTGTGGGCAGAGAGAGGGGAACAGAGAGAAGGGAACAGAGAGAAGGGGAGAATGACAAGGGGACAGAGAGAGGGGAACAGAAAGAGGAGACAGTGAGAGGGGTGACGTGTAGAGGGAGACAGAGAGGGGGGACAGAGTGAGGGGACAGAGTGAGGGGAACAGAGAGTGTGGGGACAGATTGAGGAGGACAGAGAGCGGGGGACAGAAGAAGGGGCAGAGAGAAGGCGACAGAGAGAGGGAGACATAGAGATGGGAACAGAGAGAAGGGGACAGAAAGCGGGGTACAGACAGAGGGGGACAGAAAGAAGGGAATAGAGAGAGGGGAGCAGAGAGAGGGGAACAGAGAGAAGGGAACAGAGAGGGGGGACCGAAAGAGGGGGTAGGGAGGGGTGGACAGAGAGAGGGAGGACAGAGAGGTGGGTGACAAAGAGAGGAGGACAGACTTAGGGGGACAGGGAGACGGGGGGATGGGGGTGAAGAGAGGTGGGGGACTGAGAGTGGGGGCAGAGTGAGGGTGACAAAGAGAGGGGAGCAGAGAGCGGGAGGACAGATTGAGGAGGACAGAGAGAGGGGGACAAAGAGAGGGGACAGAGAGAGGATGGACAGAGAGAGGGGGACAAAGAGAGGGGACAGAGAGAGGATGGACAGAGAGAGGGGGACAGAGAGAGGGGGGACAGTGAGAGGGGGACAAAGAGAAGGGACAGAGAGAGGAGGGACAGAGAGATGGGGAGAGAGAGGTGGGGGACAGAGAGAGGGGGGAACGGAGAGAGTGGGGACAGAGAGAGTGGGGACAGAGAGAGGATGGACAGATAGAGGGCAAAGAGAGGGGAGAGAGAGAGGGGGACATAGAGAAGGGGACAGAGGGAAGGGAACAGAGAGAAGGAGACAGTGAGAAGAGCACAGAGAGAGGAGGACAGACTTGGGGGACAGAGAGACGTGGGGACGGGGATCAGAGAGGTGGGGGACAGAGAAAGTGGGGGACAGAGAGAGGGGGACAGAGAGAGGGGACAGGAAGAGGAGGAACAGAGAGAGGGGGACAGCGAGATCGGGACAGAGAGAGGGGACAGGGAGAGGAGGAACAGAGAGAGGGAGACAGAGAGAGCGGGGCAGAGAGAAGGGGACAAAGAGAGGGGGCAGAGTGAGGGGGACGGAGAGAGGGGAACAGAGAGAGGGGGGACGGGGGGAAGAGAGAGGGGGCACAGAGCGATTGGGGACCGAGAGAGGGGGACAGAGAGAAGGGGACGGAGAGAGGGTGCAGACAGAGAGAAAGTGTGGAGAGAGAGACGGGGGATAGAGCGAGTGGGGGCAGAGAGAGGGGGAAAGAGAGAAAGGGGGACAGAGAGAGGGGGGACAGAGAGATGGGGACAGAGAGAGGGAAACAGAGAGAAGTGAACACAGAGAAGGGGACAGAGAGAGTGGGGACAGAGAGAGGGGGAACAGAGAGAGGTTGACAGAGAGAGGGCGGAACCGAAAGGGTGAAACAGAGAGAGGGGGACAGAGGGAGGGGGGACAGAGAGAGGGTGCGGACAGAGAGAAAGTGTGGAGAGAGAGACGGGGACAGAGCGAGTGGAGACAGAGAGGGGGAAACAGCGAGAGGGGAACAGAGAGAAGGGGACAGAGAGAGGGGGACAGGGAGGGAGGACAGAGCGAGGGTGGTACCGAGAGAGAGGGGACAGAGAGGCGGGGTGAAAGAGAGAGGAGGACAGACTTAGGGGGACAGACAGACGGGTGAATGGGGGGTGAAGAGAGGTGGGGGACAGAGAGAGTGGAGGACAGCGTGAGAGTGACAAAGAGAGGGGAACAGAGTGAGGGTGACAGAGAGAGGGGAAGAGAGAGCGGGGGACAGAGTTCGGGGGGACAGAGAGAGGATGGGCAGATAGAGGGGGACAAAAAGAGTGGAGAGACAGAGGGGGACAGAGAGAGTGGGGACAGAGAGCTCCCCTCAGTACCACAGAAAGTGCTCCCTCAATTCCTCAGATAGTTCTCCCTCAATACCTCAGATAGTGCTCCCTCAATACCTCAGAAAGTGATCCCTCAGTACCTCAAAAAGTGCTCTCTTAATACCTCACACAGTGCTATCTCAATACCTCATAAAATGCTCTCTCGGTACCTCAGATAGTGCTCCCTCAATACCTCAGAAAGTGTTCACTCAGTACCTCAGAAAGTGCTCTCACAGCACCTCAGAACGTGCTCCCTCAGTACCACATAAACCACCTCCTCAATACCTCAGATGGCCCTCCCTCAGTCCCTCAGTTGGTTCTCCCTCGAAACTTCAAATAGTTCTCCCTCAGTACATCACGAATTGCTCCCTTAGTACCTCAGATAATTCTCCCTCTATACCTCAAATAGTTAGATTAGATGACTCACAATGTGGAAACAGGCCCTTCGGCCCAACCAGTCCACACCGACCCGCCGAAGCGAAACCCACCCATACCCCTACATTTACCCCTTACCAAACACTATGGACAATTTAGCATGGCCAATTCACCTGACCCGCACATCTTTGGACTGTGGGAGGAAACCGGAGCACCTGGAGGAAACCCACGCAGACACGGGGAGAACGTGCAAACTCCACACAGTCAGTTGCCTGAGTCGGGAATTGAACCCGGGTCTCAGGCGCTGTGAGACAGCAGTGCTAACCACTGTGCCACCGTGCCGCCCTAACCACTGTGCCACCGTGCCGCCCACTGAGTTCTCCCTCAGTACCTCACAAAGTGCTCCCTTACTAACTCAGATAATTCTCCCTCAGTACCTCAGATAGTGCTCCCTCAGTACCTCAGAAAGTGCTCCGACAGTACCTCAGATATTTCTCCCTCAGTACCACAGATGGTTCTCCCTCAATATCTCAAATAGTTCTCCCTCAGTACCTCACAAAGTGCTCCCTTATTACCTCAGATAATTATCCCTCAGTACCTCAGATAGTGCTCCCTCAGTACCTCAGAAAGTGCTCCCTCAGTACATCAGAAAGTGCTCCGACAGTACCTCAGATAGTTCTCCCTCAATACCACAGATGGTTCTCCCTCAATATCTCAAATAGTTCTCCCTCAGTACCTCACAAAGTGCTCCCTTAGTACCTCAGATAATTCTCCCTCAGTACTTCAGAAAGTGCACCCTCAATTCTTCAGATACTTCTCCCTCAGTAACTCAGGTAGTTCTACCTCAATAACGCAGAAAGTGCTACCTCAATACCTTAGAAAGTGCCACCTCAATACCTCAGACAGTGATCCCTTAATACCTCAGAAAGTGCTTCCTCAGCACCTCATAAAGTGCTCCATCAGTATATCAGAAAGTGCTCTCTCAGTGCATCAGAATGATCTCCCACAATACATCAGGAAGCGCTCCCTCAATTCCTCAGAAAGTGCTCCCTCAATACCTCAGAAAATGCTCCCTCAATTTCTCAGATAGTTCACCCTCAATAACTCACATAATTCTCCCTCAATACCCCAGAATGTGCTCCCTCAATACCTCAGAAAGTGATCCCTCAATACCTCAGAAAGTTCTTCCTCAGTACCTCAGATAGTGCTCGCTCAATACCTCAGATATTGCTCCCTCAATATTTCAGATAGTTCTACCACTATACCTCAGATAATGCTTCCTCAATTCCTCAGATAGTGCTCTCTCAGGACATCAGAAAGAGCTCCCACAATACATCAGAAAGTACTCCCTCAATACCTCAGAAAATTTTCCCTCAATACCTCAGGTAGTGCTACCTCAATACCTCAAAAATGCTGCCTCATTTCCTCAGAAAGTGCTCCCTCTATACCTCAGACAGTTCTACCTCAGTACCTCAGAAAGCGCTCACTCAGTACATCAGAAAGTGCTCCCTCAGTACATCAGATAGTGCTCCCTCAATACCTCAGAAAGTACTCCCACAATACCTCAGAAATTGCTCCCTCAATATCTAAGAAGTTTTCCCTCAATACCTCAGACAGTGCTCCCTCAATACCCCAGAAACTGCCTCCTCAATACCTCAGATGGCTCTCCCTCAGTACCTCAGGTAGTTCTCCCTCAATACCTCAAATATTTCTCCCTCACTATCTCAGAAAGTGCTCCCTCAGTACCTCAGATAGTTCTCCCTCAGTACCTCAGAAAGTGCTCCCACAATATCTCAGAAACTGGCCCCTCAATACATCAGACAGTGCTCCTGCAGTACCTCAGAAAGTGTTCCCTCAGTACCTTAGAAAGTGTTCCCTCAATACCTCAGAAAGTCCTACCACAATTCCTCAGTAGATCTGAAATTGCTCCCTCAGTACCTCAGTAAGTGCCCCCTCAGTACCTGAAAAAGTGCTCTCTTTATACCTCAGACAGTGCGATATCAATACCTCATCAACTGCTCCCTCAGTACATCAGAAAGTGCTCCCTCAATACCTCAAAAATGCTGCCTCATTTCCTCAGAAAGTGCTCCCTCTATACCTCAGACAGTGCTCCCTCAGTACATCAGAAAGTGCTCCCACAGTACATCAGATAGTGCACCCTCAACACCTCAGAAAGTGTTCCCTCAGTTCCACAGAAAGTGCTCCCTCAATTCCTCAGAAGGTGCTCCCACAATACCTCAATAAATGATCTCTCAATATTTCAGATAATGCTCGCTCAATACCTCAGAAACCGCTCCCTCAGTACCACAGATAGTGCTCCCTCAATACCTCAGATAGTGCTCCCTCAGTACATCAGAAAGTTTTCCCTCAATACCTCAGAAAGTTTTCCCTCAATACCTCAGTTAGTGCTCCCTCAATACCTCAGATAGTGCTCCCTCAGTACATCAGAGAGTGCTCCCTCAATATCTCAAGTATGCTGCCTCAGTTCCTCAGAAAGTGCTCCCTCTATACCTCAGACAGTGCTTCCTCAATAACCCAGAAAGTGCTCCCGCAGTACCTCAGAGAGTTCTCCCTCTGTACCTCAGGTAGTTCTCCCTCAATACCTCAAGTAGTTCTCCCTCCGTACCTCAGAAAGTGATCCTCAATACCTCAGAAAGTTCCCCCTCAATACCTCAGAACGTGCCCCCTCAATACCTCAGAAAGTGCACCTGCAGTACCTCAGAAAGTGCTATCTCAATAGCTAAGAAAGTGTTCCCACAGTACCTCAGAATGTGTTCCCTCAATACCTCAGAAAGTGCTACCTCAATTCCTCAGTACATCTGAAATTGCTCCCTCAGTACATCAGAAAGTGACCGCTTAGTCCCTCAAAAAGTGCTCCCTTAATACCTCAGACAGTGCGACCTCAATACCTCATAATGTTCTCCCTCAGTACCTCAGAAAGTACTCCCTCAATATCTCAGAAAGTGCTCAGACAGTGCCTTAGAAAGTGTTTCCTCAGGACCTCAGAAAGTGGTCTCTCAGCATCTCAGAAAGTGCTCCCTCAATACCTCAGATTGCACTCCCTCAGTTCTTCACGTAGTTCTCCCTCAATACCTCAAATATTTCTCCTTCAGTACCTCAAAAAGTGCTCCCTTAGTACCTCAGAACTTTCTCCCTCAGTACCACAGGAAGTGCTCCCTCAATTCCTCAGATAGTCCTCCCTAAGTACCTCTGAAAGTGCTCCCTCAGTACCTCAGAAAGTGCTCGCTCAGTTCCTCAGATGGTTCTCCCACAATACCTCAGAAAGTGAACCCTGAATACCTCAGGAAGTGCCACCTCAATATCTCAGACAGTGCTCCCTCAGCACCTCATAAAGTGCTCCCTCAGTACCTCAGAAAGTGCTTCCTCAGTGCATCAGAAATATCTCCCACAAAACATCAGAAAGTGCTCCCTCAATACCTCAGAACCTGCTCCTCAATACCTCAGAAAATGCTTCCTCAATATCTCAGATAGTTCACCCTCAATACCTCAGAAAGTGCTCACTAAATTCCTCTGAAAGTGCTACCTCAATACATCGGAAAGTGATCCCTCAGTACCTCAGAAAGTTCTTCCTCAGTACCTCAGATAGTGCTCCCTCAATACCTCACAAATTGCTCCATCAATATTTCAGATAGTTCTCCCACTATACCTCAGATAATGTTCCCTCAATTCCTCAGATAGTGCTCCCTCAGTACATCAGAAAGTGATTCCTCAATACCTCAGAAAGTGCTCCCTCAATTCCTCAGATAGTTCTCCCTCAATACCTCAGAAAGTGATTCCTCAATACCTCAGAAAGTGCTTTCTCAGTACCTCAGATAGTGCTCCCAAAGTCCCACAGAAATTGCTCAATCAATACCTCAGAAAGTTCACCCACTATACCTCAGATAATGCTCCCTCAATTCCTCAGATATTGTTCCAGCAGTACATCAGAAAATGCTCCCTCAATATCTCAGATAATGCTCCCTCAATTCCTCAGATTGTGCTTCCTAAATACCTCAGAAAGTGCTCCCTCAGTATCGCAGGTAGTGCTCCCTCAATACCTCAGATAGTGCTCACTCAGTATATCAGAAAGTGCTCCCTCAATACTTCAGAAAATGTTCCCTCTATTCCTCAGATAGTGCTCGCTCAATACCTCAAAAATGCTGCCTCATTTCCTCAGAAAATGCTTCCTCTATACTTCAGATAGTGCTCCCTCAGTACCTCAGATAATGCTCCCTCAGCACTTCAGAAAGTGCTCCCTCAGTACATCAGGTAGTGCTCCCTCATTACCTCAAGAATGCTATCACAATAACTCAGAAAATGCTCCCTCATATCCTCAGACATTGCTTCCCAATAACCTCAGAAAGCGCTCTCTCAGTACCTCAGAAAGAGCTTCCTCACTTCCTCAGAAAGTGCTCGCACAATACTTCAGACAGTGCTCCCTCAGTGCCTCAGAAATTGCGCCCTCAATACCTCAGAAAGTGTTCCCTCAATACCTTAGAAAGTGCTACCTCAGTTACTCAGAAATTGCTCCCTCAGTACCTCAGAACGTGCTCCCTCAGTACCCCAGAAACTGCCTCCGCAATACCTCAGATGGCTCTCCCTCAGTACCTTAGGTAGTTCTCCCTCAATACCACAAATAGTTCTCCCTCAGTACCTCACAACGTGCTCCCTTAGTACCTCAGATAGTTCTCTCTCAAACCCTCAAATAGTTCTCCCTCAGTACCACAGAAAGTGCTCCCTCAATTCCTCAGATAGTTCTCCCTTCATTACCTCAGATAATTCTCCCTCAGTACCTCAGAAAGTGCTCCCTCAGTACCTCAGAAAGTGATGCCTCAGTTCCTCAAAAAGTGCTCTCTTAATACCTAAGACAGCGCTACCTCAATACTTCAGAAAGTGCTCATTCAGTACCTCAAATAGTTCTCCCTCAATACCTCAAATAGTTCTCCCTCAGTACCTAAGAAAGTGCTCCCTCAATTCATCAGATAGTTCTCCCTCAGTACCTCAGATAGTTCTCCCTCAGTACCTCAAATAGTTCTCCATCAGTACCTAAGAAAGTGCTCCCTCAATTCATCAGATAGGTCTCCCTCAGTACCTCAGATAGTTCTCCCTCAGTACCTCAAATAGTTCTCCATCAGTACCTAAGAAAGTGTTCCCTCAATACCTCAGAAAGAGCGACCTCAATTCCTCAGCACGTCTGAAATTGCTCCCTCAGTACCTCAGAGAGTGACCCCTCAGTACCTCAAAAAGTGTTCTCTTAATACCTCAGACAGTGCTACCTCAATACCTCATAAAGGGCTCTCTCGGTACCTCAGATTGTGCTCCCTCAATATCTCAGAAAGTGCTCCATCAGATCATCAGAAAGTGCTGCCTCAGTACCTCAGATAGTTCACCCTCAATACCTCAGATAGTTCTCCCTCAATACCTCAGAAAGTGCTCCCACAGTACCCCAGAAACTGCCTCCTCAACACCTCAGATGGCTCTCCCTCAGTACCTCAGGTACTTCGGCCTGAATACCTCAAATAGTTCTCCCTCAGTACCTCACAAAGTGCTCCCTTAGAACCTCAGAAAGTGCTCCCAAAATACCTGAGAAAGTGCCCCTCAACAACTCAGACAGTGCTCCCTCAATACCTCAGATAGTTCTCCCTCAGTACCACAGAAAGTGCTCCCTGAATACCTCAGAAAGTTCCCCCTCAATACCTCAGAAAGTGCTCCCACAGTACATCAGAAGGTGATCCCTCAATACCTCAAATAGTGCACCCTCAGTACCTCAGAAAGTGCTCCCTCAATTCCACAGATAGTTCTCCCTCAGTGCCTCAGAAAGTGCTCCCTCAATACCTCAGAAGGTTTTCCCTCAGTACATCAGAAAGTGTTCCCTCAGTTCCTCAAAAAGTGCTCTCTTAATACCTCAGGCAGTGCTACCTCAATACCTCATAAAGTGCTCTCTCGGTACTTCAGATAGTGCTACTCCAATACCTCAGAATGTGCTCACTCAGTACCTCAGAACGTTTACCCTCTGTACCTCAGAAAGTACTCTCTCAGCACCTCAGACAGTGGTCCCTCAATACCTCAGATGACTCCCCCTCAGTACCTCAGGTAGTTCTCGCTCAATACCTCAAATAGTTCTCCCTCAGTACCTCACAAACTGCTCCCATAGTATCTCAGATAGTTCTCCCTCAATACCTCAAATACTTCTCCATCAGTACCTCAAAAGTGCTCCCACAATTCCTCAGATAATGCTCCCTCAGTACATCAGAAAGTGATCCCTCAGTACATCAGAAAGTTCTCCTCAATACCGCAGAAAGTGCTCCATCAATACCTCAGAAAATGCTCCTTCAATATCTCAGATAGTTCACCCTCAATACCTCAGAAAGTGCTCACTCAATATCTCAGGTAGTGCTCCCTCAATACCACAGAAAGTGCTCCGTCAGTACCCCAGAATGTGCTCCCAAAGTACCTCAAAAAGTGCTCTCTTAATACATGGGACAGTGCTCCCTCATTACCTCATAAAGTGCTCTCTCGGTACTTCAGGTAGTGCTCCCTCAATACCTCAGAAAGTGCTCCCTCAATATCTCAGAAAGTGCTCACTCAGTTCTTCAGAAAGTATTCCCTCAGTACCTCAGAAAGTGCTCTCACAGCACCTCAGAATGTGCTCCCTCAGTATCCCACAAACTGCCTCCTCAATACCTCAGATGGCTCTCGCTCAGTACCTCAGGATGTTCTCCCTCAATACCTCAAATAGTTCTCCCTCAGTACCTCACAAAGTGCTCCCTTAGTACCTCAGATAGGTCTCCCTCAATACCTCAAATACTTCTCCATCAGTACCTCAGAAAGTGCTTCCTCAATTCCTCAGTACGTCTGAAATTGCTCCCTCAATACCTCAGAAAGGGCTCTCTCAATATCTAAAAAGTGCTCCCTCTTTCTCTCAGAACGTGCTCCCTCAATCACTCAGAAAGTGCTCCCTCTGTACCTCAGAAAATGCTCCCTCAATACCTCAGAAAGTGCTCCCTCAGTACCCCAGAAACTGCCTCCTCAATATTTCAGATGGCTCTCCCTCAGTACCTCTGGTAGTTCTCCCTCAATACCTCAAATAGGTCTCCCTCTTTACCTCACAAAGTGCTTCCTCAATACCTCAGATAGTTCTACCTCAATAACTCAAATACTTCTCCCTTGGTACCTCAGAAAGTGCTCCCTCAATACCTCAGAAAGTACCCCCTCAATACCTCAGACAGTGCTCCCTCAATATCTCAGAAAGTGCTCACTCAGTAACTCAGAAAGTATTCCCTCAGTACCTCAGAAAGTGCTCTCTCAGCACCTCAGAAAGCGCTCCCTCAGTATCCCAGAAACTGCCTCCTCAATACCTCAGATGGCTCTCGCTCATTACCTCAGGATGTTCTCCCACAATACCTCAAATAGTTCTCCCTCAGTACCTCACAAATTGCTCCCTTAGTACATCTGATCGTTCTCCCTCAATATCTCAAATTCTTCTCCATCAGTACCTCAGAAAGTGCTTCCTCAATTCCTCAGTACATCTAAAATTGCTCCCTCAATACCTCAGAAAGTCCTCTCTCAATATCTAAAAAGTGCTACCTCTTTCTCTCAGAAAGTGCTCCCTCAATCGCTCAGAAAGTGCTCCCTCTGTACCTCAGAAAATGCTCCACCAATACCTCAGAAAGTGCTCCCTCAGTACCCCGGAAACTGCCTCCCCAATATCTCAGATGGCTCACCCTCAGTACCTCAGGTAGTTCTCCCTCAATACTTCAAATAGGTTTCCCTCAGTACCTCACAAAGTGCTCCCTCAATACCTCAGGTAGTTCTACCTCAATACCTCAAATACTTCTCCCTCAGTACCTCAGAAAGTGCCCCCTCAATACCACAGAAAGTGCTCCCACAGTACATCAGAAGGTGCTCCCTCAATACCTCAAATATTGCTCCCTCAGTACCTCAGAAAGTGCTCCCTCAATTCCACAGATAGTTCTCCATCACTACCTCGGAAAGTGCTCCCTCAATTCCACAGATAGTTCTCCCTCAGTGTCTCAGAAAGTGCTCCCTCAATACCTCAGAAGGTTTTCCCTCAGTACATCAGAAAGTGTTCCCTCAGTACCTCAAAAAGTGCTCTCTTAATACCTCAGACAGTGCTACCTCAATACCTCATAAAGTGCTTTCTCGGTACTTCAGATAGTGTTCCCCCAACACCTCAGAAAGTGCTCACTCAGTACCTCAGAACGTGTACCCTCTGTACCTCAGAAAGTACTCTCTTAGCACCTCTGACAGTGGTCCCTCAATACCTCAGATGACTCCCCCTCAGTACCTCAGGTAGTTCTCGCTCAATACCTCAAATAGTTCTCCCTCAGTACCTCACAAACTGCTCCCATAGAACCTCAGATAGTTCTCCCTTAATACCTCAAATACTTCTCCCTCAGTACCTCACAAAGTGCTCCCTCAATACCTCAGGTAGTTCTACCTCAATACCTCAAATACTTCTCCCTCAGTACCTCAGAAACTGCTCCCTCAGTACATCAGAAAGAGCTCGCACTGTACCTCAGAAAATGCTCCCTGAATACCTCAGAAAGTGTTCCCTCAGTTCCTCAGAAAGTGCTCCCTCAGTACTTCAGAATGTGATGCCTCAATACCTCAGATCGTTCTACCTCAGTACCTCAGAAAGTGCCCCTCAATATCTCAGACAATGGTCCCTCAGTACCTCAGAAAGTCCTTCCTCAGTACCTCAGATAGTGCTCGCTCAATACCTCAGAAAGTGTCCCCTCAGAACCTCAGACTGTGGTCTCTCAGTACCTCGGAAATGCTCCCTCAAAACCTCAGAATGTGTTCCTCAGTTCCTCAGAAAGTGCTCCCTCAGTACCTCAGAAAATGCCCACTGAATACCTCAGAAAGTGCTCTCTCAGTACCTCAGAAAGTGCTCCCTCAGTACCTCAGATAATGCTCCCTCAATTCCCCAGATAGTTCTCCCTCAGTATCTCAGAAATTGCTCCCTCAATACCACAGAAAGTGTTCCCTCAATACCTCAGAAAGTGCAACCTCAATTTCTCAGTACATCTGAAATTGCTCCCTCAGTACCTCAGTAAGTGCCGCCTCAGTACCTCAACAAGTGCTCCCATAATACCTCAGACAGTGCTACCTCTATACCTCATAAAGTCCTGTCTCGGTACTTCAGATACTGCTCCCTCAGCCCCTCAGAAATTGCTCCCACAGTACCTCAGAAAGTGCTCCCTCAATTTCTCAGAATGTGCTCACTCAGTACCTCAGAAAGTCCTCTCTCAGCACCTCAGGCAGTGCTCCCTCAATACCTCAGATGGCTCTCGCTCAGTACCACAGGTAGTTCTCCCTCAATACCTCAGAAAGTGCTCCCTCTATACCTCAGAAAATGCTCCCTCAATACCTCAGAATTTGCTCCCTCAGTACCTCAGATAGTGCTCCCACAGCACATCTGAAAGTGCTCCTTCAATACCTCAGAAAGTGCTCCCACAATATCTCAGATAGTTCACCCTCAATACCTCAGATACTTCTCCCTCAGGACCTCAGATAGTTCTCCCTCAGTACCTCAGAAAGTGCTCCCTCAATATCTCAGATAGTTCACCCTCAATACCTCAGAAAGTGCTCACTCAATATCTCAGGTAGTTCTCCCTCAATACCTCAGATAGTTTTCCCTCAGTACCTCAGATAGTTCTCCCTCAGTACCTCCGAAAGTGCTCCCTGAATACCTCAAAGTGCCACCTCAATACCTCAGACAGTGCTCCCTCAGCACCTCAGAAAGTGCTCCCTCAGTACCTCAGAAAGTGCTCCCTCAGTACATCAGAAAGAGCTCAAACAATACATCAGAAAGTGCTCCCTCAATACTTCAGATAGTTCTACCTCAATACCTCAGAAAGTGCTCACTCAATATCTCAGGAAGTGCTCCCTCAATACCTCAGAAAGTGTTCCCTCAGTACCTGTGAAAGTGCTCCCTCAATACCTCAGAAAGTGCTCCCTCAGTACCTGTGAAAGTGCTCCCTCAATACCTCAGAAAGTGCTCCCTCAATTCATCAGAGTGTTCCCTCAGTACCGCAGAAAGTTCTCCCTCAATACCTCAGAAAGTGATCCCTCAATACCTCAGAAAGTGCTCCCTCAGTACCTCTGAAAGTGCTCCCTCAGTACCTCTGAAAGTGATCCCTCAATACCTCAGAAAGTGTTCCCTCAGTACCTCAGAAAGTGTTCCCTCTATACGTCAGGTAGTGCTCCCTCGGTACATCAGAAAGTGCTTCCACAATACTCAGAAAATGCTCACTCAATTTCTCAGATAGTACTCCCTCACTTTGATAAAGTGATCCCTCAATACCTCAGACTGTGCTCTCTCAGTACCTCGGAAATGCTCCCTCAAAACCTCAGAAGGTGTTCCCCAGTTCCTCAAAAAATGCGCCCGCAGTACCTCAGAAAATTCCCATTGAATACCTCAGAAGGATCTCCCTCAATACCTCAAATAATTCTCCCTCAGTACCTCAGAAAGTTCTATCTCAGTACCTCAGAAAGTGCTCCCACAGTACCTCAGATAGTTCTCTCTCAATTCTCTAGATAGTTCTCCCTCAGTACCTCAGAAAGCGATGTCTTAATGCCTCAGACAGTGCTACCTGAATAGCTCATAAAGTGCTCTCTTGGTACTTCAGATAGTGCTCTCTCAGCACCTCAGAAAGTGCTCCCTCAGTACCCCAGAAACTGCCTCCTCAATGCCTCAGATGGCTCTCCCTCAGTACCTCAGGTAGTTCTCCCTCAATACCTCAAATAGTTCTCCCTCAGTACCTCACAATGTGCTCCCTTAGTACGTCAGATAGTTCTCCCTCAATAGCTCAAAAACCTCTCTCTCAGTACTTCAGAAAGTGCTCCCGCAATACCTCAGAAAGAGCCCCTCAATACCTCAGACAGTGCTCCCTCAGTACCTCAGATAGTTCGCCCTCAATACCTCAGAAAATGCTCCCTCAATATCTCCGATAGTTCACCCTCCATACCTCAGAAAGTGCTCACTCAATATCTCAGGTAGTTCTCCCTCAATACCTCAGAAAGTTCTCCCTCAATACCTCAGAATCTCCTACCTCAGTACCTCTGATAGTGCTCGCTCAATACCTCAGAAAGTGTCCCCTCAATATCTCAGAAGGTGCTCCCTCAATACCTCAGGACGTGCTCCCTCGGTACATCAGAAAGTGCTCCCTCAATACCTCAGAAAATGCTCACTCAATATCTCAGATAGTTCTCCCTCACTTCCTGATAAAGTGATCCCTCAATACATCTGAAAGTGCTCCCTCAATACATCTGAAAGTGCTCCCTCAATAACTCAGGAAGTGATCCCTCAATACCTCAGACTGTGCTCTCTCAGTACCTTGGAAATGCTCCCTCAAAACCTCAGAAGATGTTCCTCAGTTCCTCGGAAAGTGCTCCCTCAGTACCTCAGAAAATGCCCACTGAATACCTCAGAAGGTGCTCCCTCAATACCTCAAATAATTCTCCCCCAGTACCTTAGTAAGTGCACTCTCAGTATCTCAGAAAGTGTTCCTTCAGTACCTCAGATAATGCTCCTTCAAGTCGCTAGATAGTTCTCCCTCAGTACCTCAGAAATTGCTCCCTCAATACCTCACAAAGTACTCTCTCGGTACTTCAGATAGTGCTCCCTCAGTACCTCAGAAAGTGCTCCCTAAATACCTCAGAAAGTGCTCCCTCAATATCTCAGATCATTCACCCTCAATACCACAGAAAGTGCTCCCTCAGTACCTCAGATCATTCTCCCTCAATAGTTCAGATAGTTCTCCCTCAATACCTCAAATACTTCTCCCTCAGTACCTCAGAAAGTGCTCCGTCAATACCTCAGATAGTTCTCTCTTCTACCTCAGATAGTTCTCCCTCAGTACCTCAGAAAGTGCTGCCTCAATACCTCAGAAAGTGCCCCTCAATACCTTAGACAGTGCTCCCTCAGTACCTCAGAATGCTCCCACAGTACCTCAGAATGTGCTCCCTCAGTACCTCAGATAGTTCTCCCACAATACCTCAAATAGTTCTCCCTCAGTACCTCACAAAGTGCTCCCTCAATTCCTCAGATAGTTCTCCCTCAGTACCTCAGATAGTTCTCCCTCATTACCTCCGAAAGTGCTCCCTGAATACCTCAAATTGCCACCTCGATACCTCAGACAGTGCTCCCTCAGCACCTCAGAAAGTGCGCCCTGAGTACCTCAGAAAGTGCTCCCTCAGTACATCAGGATGAGCTCCCACAATACATCAGAAAATGCTCCCTCAATATCTCAGATAGCTCACCCTCAATACCTCAGAAAGTGCTCCCTCAATATCTCAGATAGATCTTCCTCAAGTCCTGATAAAGTGATCCCTCAATACATCTGAAAATGCTCCCTCAATACATCTGAAAGTGCTCCCTCAATAACTCAGAAAGTGATCCCTCAATACCTCAGACTGTGCTCTCGCAGTACCTCAGAAATGCTCCCTCAAAACCTCAGAAGTTGTTCCTCAGTTCCGCAGAAAGTGCTCCCTCAGTACCTCAGAAACTTCCCACTGAATACCTCAGAAGGTGCTCCCTCAATACCTCAAATAATTCTCCCTCAGTACCTCAGAAATTGCTCTCTCACTAGCACAGAAAGTGCTTCCTCAATACCTCAAATAATTCTACCTCAGTACCTCAGAAAGTGCTCTCTCAGTACCTTAGAAATTGCTCCCTCAATACCTCAGAAAGTGTTCCCTCAGTACTTCAGAAAGTGCTCTCTTAATACCTCAGACAGTGCTACCTCAATACCTCATAAAGTGCTCTCTCGGTATTTCAGATAGTCCTCCCTCAGTACCTCAGAACATGCTCCCTCAATACCTCAGAAAATGCTCCCTCAACACCTCAGATGGTTCTCCCTCAGTACCTCATATACTTCTCTATCAATACCTCAAATAGTTCTCCCTCAGTACCTCAGAAAGTGCTCCCTCAATACCTCAGAGAGTTCTCCCTCAGTACCCCAGAAAGTGTCCCCTCAATACCTCAGACAGTGCTCCCTCAGTTCCTCAGAAAGTGCTCTCTCAATACCTCAGGAAGTGCGCCCTCAGTACCCCAGAATGCGCTCCCTCAGTACCTCAGAAAGTGCTCCCTCAACACCACAGATAATGCTCCCTCAATTGCTCAGTACAACTGAAATTGCTCACTCAGTTCCTCAGAAAGTGCCCCCACAGTATCTCAAAAAGTGCTCTCTTAATACCTCAGACAGTGCTACCTCAATACCTCATAAAGTGCTCTCTCGGTACCACAGATAGTGTTCCCTCAATACCTCAGAAAGTGCTCCCTCAAAATCTCAGAAAGTGCTCACTCAGTACCTCACAAAGTGTGCCCTTACTACCTCACGAAGTGCTCCCTCAATCCCTCAGAAAGTGCTCCCGCAGTACCTCAGATAATTCTCCCTCATTACCTCAGAAAGTGTTCTTTCAATATCTAAGAATGTGCTCCCTCAATATCTCAGAAAGTGTTCCCACAGTATATCAGAAAGTGCTCCCTCAATCCCTCAGAAAGTGCTCCCTCAGTCCCCCAGAAACTGACTCCTCAATCCTCAGATGGCTCTCCCTCAGTACCTCAGGTAGTTCTCCCTCAATACCTCAAATAGTTCTCCCTCAGTACGTCAGAAAGTGCTCCCTCAATACCTCAGAAAGTGCTACCTCAATTCCTCAGTACATCTGAAATTGCTCCCTCAGTATCTCAGTAAGTGCCCCCTCAGGACCTCAAAAAGTGCTTTCTTAATACCTTAGACAGTGTCTACCTCAATACCTCATAAAGTGCTCTCTCGGAACCTCAGATAGTGCCCGCTCAATACCTCAGAAAATGCTCCCTCAATATGTCAGAAAGTGCTCACTCAGTATCTCAGAAAGTGCTCCCTCAGTACCTCAGAAAGTGCTCTATCAGCAACTCAGAGAGTGCCCCCTCAGTACCCCAGAAACTGTCTCCTCAATACCACAGATGGCTCTCGCTCAGTACCTCAGTTAGTTCTCCCTCAAAACCTCAAATAGTTCTCCCTCAGTACCTCACAAATTGCTTCCCTAGTACCTCAGATAGTTCTCCCTCAATACCTCAAATACTTCTCCATCAGTACTTCAGAAAGTGCTTGCTCAATTCCTCAGATAGTTCTCCCTCAGAAACTCAGAAAGTCCTCCCTCAGTACCTCAGAAAGTGCTCCCTCAATACATCAGAAAGTGCTCCCGTGGCACCTCAGATAGTTCTTCCTAAATACTCGGAAAGTGCTCCCTCAATACCTCAGAAAATACTCATTCAAAATCTCAGGTAGTTCACCCTCAATACCTCAGAAAGTGCTCAATCAATATCTCAGGTAGTGCTCCCTCAATACCACTGATAGTGCTCCCTCAATACCATAGAAAGTGTTCCCTCAGTACCTCAGAAAGTGCTCCCTCAGTACCTGAGATAGTTCTCCCTCAGTACCTCAGAAAGTGCTCCCGGAATACCTCAGAATGTGCCACATCAATAACTCAGACAGTGCTCCCACAGTACCTCAGAAAGTGCTCCCTCAGAACCTCAGAAGGTGCTCCCTCATTACATCAGATAGTTCTCCCTCAATACCTCAGAAAGTGCTTCCTCACTACCTCAGAAAGTACTCCCGCAATACCTCAGATAGTGCTCCCTCAGGACCTCAGAAAGTGTTCCCTGAATACCTCAGAAAGTGTTCCCTCAATACCTCAGACAGTGCTCCCTCAGCTCCTCAGCAAGTGCTCCCACAATACCTCAGATAGTGTTCCCTCAATACCTCAGAATTTGCTCCCTCAGTACCTCAGAAAGTGCCCACTCAATACCTCAGAAAGTGCCCTATCAATACCTCAGACACTGCTTCCTCAGTACCTCAAAATGTGCTCCCTCCATAACTCAGAATGTGCTCCCTCAGTACATCAGTAAGAGCTCCCACAGTACCTCAGAAAATGCTCCCTGAATACCAGAGAAAGTGCTCCCACAATTCCTCAGATAGTGATCCCTCAGTACTTCAGAAAGTGCTCGCTCTATACCTCAGAAGGTGTCCCCTCAGTACCACAGACAGTGCTCTCTCAGTACCTCAGAAGTGCTCCCACAAAACATCAGAAAATGCTCCCTCAATACCTCAGAACGTGCTCCCTCAGTACCTCAGATAATGCTCCCTCAATATCTCAGAAAATGCTCGCTCAATACCTCAGAAAGTGCTCCCTCAGTACCCCAGAAACTGCCAACTCAATACCTCAGATGGCTCTCCCTCAGTACCTCAGGTAGTCCTCCCTCATTACCTCAAATAGTTATCCCTCAGTACATCAGAAAATGCTCCCTCAGATCATCAGAAAGTGCTCCCTCAGTACCTCAGATAGTTCTCACTCAATACGACAGATAGTTCTCCCTCAATACCTCAGAAAGTGCTCCCTCAGTACCCCAGAAACTGCCTCCTCAATACCTCAGATGGCTCTCACTCAGTACCTCAGTTTGTCCTCCATCAAAACCTCAAATAATTCTCCATCAGTACCTAAGAAAGTGCTCCCTCAATTCCTCAGATAGTTCTCCCTCAGTACCTCAGATAGTTCTCGCTCAGTACCTCAGAAAGTGCGCCCTCAATACCTGAGAAAGTGCCCCCTCAATACCTCAGAGAGTGCTCACTCATTATCTCAGGTAGTGCTCCCTCAATACCTCAGATAGTGCTCCCTCAATACCTCAGAAAGTGTTCCCTCAGTACCTCATAAAGTGCTCCCTCAGTACCTCAGATAGTTCTCCCTCAGTAACTCAGAAAGTGCTCCCTCAGTACATTAGATAGTTCTCCCTCAATACCTCAGAAGGCGCTCCCTCAATACATCAGAAAATGCTCCTTCAATATCTCAGATAGTTCACCCTCAATACCTCAGAAAGTGCTCCCTCAGTACCTCAGAAAGTGCTCCCACAGTACCTCAGAAAGTGCTCCCTCAGTTTCTCAGAAAGGTCTCCCTCAATACCTCAGAAAGTGCTCCCTCAATACCTCAGAAAGTGCTCCCTTAGTACCTCAGAAAGTGCTCCCTCAATACCTCAGAAAGTGCTCCCTCAATTCCTCAGATAGTTCTCCCTCTGTACCTCAGATATTTCTCGTTCAGTACCTCAGAAAATGCGCCCTCAATACCTCAGAAAGTGCTCCCACAATACCTCAGGAAGTGCTCCCTCAGTTTCGCAGAAAGTTCTCCTTCAATACCTCAGAAAGTGCTCCCTCAATAACTCAGATAGTTCTACCTCAGTACCTCACAAGGTGCTCCCTCAATACCTCAGAAAGTGCTCCCTCAATACCTCAGAAAGTGCTCCCTCTGTACCTCAGAAAGTTCTCCCTCAATATCTCAGAAAGTGCTCCCTAAATACCTCAGATAGTTCTCCCTCAATCCTTCAGAAAGTGTTCCCTCAGTACCTCAAAGATGCTGCCTCAGTTCCTCAGAAAGAGCTCCCTCATAACCTCAGACAGTGCTCCCCCAATAAACTCAGAAAGCGCTCTCTCAGTACCTCAGAAAGTGCTCCCTGAATACCTCAGAAAGTGCACCCTCAGTACCTCACATAGTTCTCCCTCAGTAACTCAGATCATGCACCCACAATTCCTCAGGTAATGCTCCCACACTACCTCAGACAGTGCTCCCTCAATACCACAGAAACTGCTCCCTCAGTACATCAGAACGTGCTCCCTCAGTACCTCAGACATTGCTCCCTCATAACTTCAGACAGTGCTCTCCCAATAACCTCAGGAAGTGCTCCCTCAGTACATCAGAAAGTGCTCCCACAGTACCTCAGGAGGTTCTCCCTCAATACCTCAGAAGGTGTCCCCTCAGTATCTCAGACAGTGCTCTCTCAGCACCTCAGAAATGCTCCCTCCAAACCTCAGAAAGTGTTCTTTCAGTTCCTCAGAAAGTGCTCCCTCAGTAACTCAGAAAATGTTCCCTCAATACCTCAGAAAGTGCTCCCTCAACACCTCAGATGGTTCTTCCTCAGTACCTCAGATAGTTTTTTTTTAGATTAGATTAGACTTACAGTGTGGAAACAGGCCCTTCGGCCCAACAAGTCCACACCGACCCGCCGAAGCGAAACCCACCCATACGCCTACATTTACCCCTTACCTAACACTACGGGCAATTTAACATGGCCAATTCACCTGAGCTGCACATCTTTGGACTGTGGGAGGAAACCGGAGCACCCGGAGGAAACCCACACTGACACGGGGAGAACGTGCAAACTCCACACAGTCAGTCGCCTGAGTCGGGAATTGAACCCGGTCTCAGGCGCTGTGAGACAGCAGTGCTAACCACTGTGCCGCCCACAACTATCTCCATCAATACCTCAAATAGTTCTCCCTCAGTAACTCAGAAAGTGCTCTCTATACACCTCAGATAGCTCTCCCTCAGTACCTCAGAAAGTTCCCCCTCAATACCTCAGACAGTGCTCCCTCAGTACCTCTGAAGGTGCTCTCTCAATACCTCAGAATGTGCTCCCTCAGTACCTCAGATGGTTCTCCCTCAATATCTCAGAAAGTGCTCACTCAGTTCCTCAGGAAGTGCGCCCTTACTACCTCAGAAAGTGCTCCCTTTTTCCTCAGAATGTGCTCTTTCAATATCTAGGAACGTGCTCCCAAAACATCTCAGAAAGTGTTCCCACAGTATCTCAGAAAGTGCTCCCTCAAGCCCTCAGAAAGTGCTCCCTCAGTACACCAGAACCTGCCTCCTCAATACCTCAGATGGCTCTCCCTCAGTACCTCAGGTAGTTCTTCCTCAATACCTCAAAGAGTTATCCCTCAGTACCTCAGAAAGTGCTCCCTGAATACCACAGAATGTGCCACCTCAGTAACTCAGACAGTGATCCCTCAGCACCTCATAAAGTGCTCCCTCAATACCTCATAAAGTGCTCCCTCAGTACATCAGATAGTTCTCCCTCAATACCTCAGATAGTTCTCCCTCAATACCTCAGAAAGTGTTCCCTCAGTACCTCAGAAGGTGCTTCCTCTTTACTTCACATAGTTCTCCCTCAGTAACTCAGATCATGCTCCCCCAATTCCTCAGATAGTGCTCCCTCAATACCTCAAAAATGCTGCCTCAGTTCCTCAGAAAGTGCTCCTTCATAAACTCAGACCGTGCTCCCCTAATAACCTCAGAATGTGCTCTCTCAGTACCTCAGAAAGTGCTTCTGCAATACCTCAGATCGTGCTCCCTCAGTTCCTCAGAAAGTGCTCTCTGAATACCTCAGAAAGTGTTCCCTCAATACCTCAAAAATGCTCCCTCAGTTCCTCAGAAAGTGCTCCCACAATACCTCAGAAAGTTTTCCCTCAATACCTCAGAAAGTGCTCCCTCAGTACATCAGAAAATACTCCCAAAATATCTCAGAAAGTGTTCCCACAGCATCTCAGAAAGTGCTCCCTCAACACCTCAGATGGTTCTCCCTCAGTATCTCAGACAGTTCTCCATCAATACCTCAAATACTTCTCCCTCAGTACCTCAGAAAGTGCTCCCTCAATACCTCAGATAGCTCTCCCTCAGTACGTCAGAAGCTTCCCCCTCAATACCTCAAATAGCTCTCCCTCAGTAACTCAGAAATTGCTCTCTCAATACCTCAGAATGTGCTCCCTCAGTACCTCAGAAAATGCTCCCCCAACACCACAGATAATGCTCCCTCAATTCCCCAGATAGTACTCCCTCTGTACCTCAGAAAGTGCCAACTCAATAGCTCAGAAAGTGCTTCCTCAATTCTCAGTACAACTGAAATTGCCCCCTCAGTATCTCAAAAAGTGCTCTCTTAATACCTCCGACAGTTCTACCTCAATGCCTCATAAAATGCACCCTCAGTACCTCGGAAAGTGCTCCCTCAATATCTCAGAAAGTGTTCCCACAGTATCTCAGAAAGTGCTCCCTCAATCCCTCAGGAAGTGTTCCCTCAGTCCCCCAGAAACTGCCTCCTCAATACCTCAGATGGCTCTCCCTCAGTACCTAAGGTAGTTCTCCCTCAATACCTCAAATAGTTCTCCATTAGTACCTCACAAAGTTCTCCCTCAATACTTCAGTTTGTTCTCTCACAGCACCTCAGATAGTTCTCCTTCAGCACCTCAGAAAGTGCTCCCTCAATAACTCAAAATGTGCCACCTCAATAGCTCAAAATGTGCCACCTCAATAAATCAGACAGTGCTCCCTCAGTACCTGATAAAGTGCTCCCACAGTGCATCAGATAGTTCTCCCTCTATACCTCAGAAATGCTCCCTCAATACCTCAGAATATGCTCCATCAATATCTCAGGTAATGCTCCCTCAATACCTCAGAAAGTGTTCCCTCAGTTCCTCAGAAAGTGCTCCCCCAGTACCTCAGATAATGTTCCCTCAGTACCTCAGATATTGCTCCCTCAGTACCTAAAATAGTGCTCACTCAGTACCTCACATAGTTCTCCCACAGTAAATCAGATCATGGTCCCTCAATTCCTCAGATAGTACTCCCTCAATACCTCAAAAATGCTGCGTCAGTTACTCAGAAAGTGCTCGCTCATAACCCAAGACAGTGCTCCCCCAATATCTCAGAAATTGCTCACTCAGTACCACAGAAATGCGCCCTTACTAGCTCAGAAAGTGCTCCCTCAATACCTCAGATAGTTCTCCCTCAGTACTTCAGAAATTCCTCCCGAAATACCTCAGAAAGCTGCCCTCAGTACCTCAGACAGTGCTCTCTCAGTACCTCAGAAGTGCTCCCTCAAAACCTCAGAAAGTGTTCTCTCAGTTCCTCAGAAATTGCTCCCTCAGTACCTCAGAAAATGCTCCCTCAATACCTCAGGAAGTGCTCCCTCAACACCTCAGATGGTTCTCCCACAGTACCTCAGATGGTTCTCTAGCAATACCTCAAATAGTTCTGCCTCAGTACATCAGAAAATGCTCCCTCAAGCCCTCAGAAAGTGCTCCCTCAGTACCCCAGAACCTGCCTCCTCAATACCTCAGATGGCTCTCCCTCAGTACCTTAGGTAGTTCTTCCTCAATACCTCAAAGAGTTATCCCTAAGTACCTCACAAAGTGCTCCCTCAATACCTCAGGCATTTCTCTTTCAATACCTCAAATAGTTATCCCTCAATACCTCAGATAGTTCTACCTCAATACCTCAGAAAGTGCCCCCTCAATACGTCAGACAGTGCTCCCTCAGTACCTCACAAGGTGCTCTCTCAATACATCAGAAAGTGCTCCATGAGTACCTCAGGAAGTACTGACCATCTGAAACAAGACTCCCTCAGAACAGACACACTGACCGTGTAGCGCTCCCTCAGTAATAACACTTTGACAGTCCATCTCTCTCTCTCAGTACTGACCCTCTGACAATGCTGCATTCCCACAACACTGACCCTCTGAAAATGCTGCACTTTCTCCGCACTGATCCTCTGACAATGCTGCATTCCCTCCACACTGACCCTCTGACAATGCTGCACTCCCTCCACACTGACCCTCTGACAATGCTGCAATCCCTCCACACTGACCGCCTGACAATGCTGCACTCCCACAACACTGACCCTCTGACAATGCTGCACTCCCTCCACACTGACCCTCTGACAACGCTGCATTCCCTCCACACTGACCCTCTGACAGTGCTGCACTCTCCCCACACTGACCCTCTGACAATGCTGCACTCCCTCCACACTGACCCTCTGACAATGCTGCACTCCCTCCACCCTGATCCTCTGACAGTGCTGCACTCCCCCCACACTGACCCTCTGACAATGCTGCACTCCCTCCACACTGATCCTCTCACAATGCTGCACTCCCTCCAATCTGATCCTCTGATAATGCTGCACTCCCTCCACACTGACCCTCTGACAATGCTGTACTCCCTCCACACTGATCCTCTGACAATGCTGCACTCCCCCCACACTGATCATCTGACAATGCTGCACTGCCTCCAAACTGATCCTCTGATAATGCTGCACTCCCTCCACACTGACCCCCTGACAATGCTGCACTCCCTCCACACAGACCCTCTGACAGTGCTGCACTCCTTCCACACTGATCCTCTGACAATGCTGCACTCCCTCCTCACTGACCCTCTGACAATGCTGCACTCCCTCCACACTGATCCTCTGACAATGCTGCACTCCCTCCTCCCTGACCCTCTGACAATGGTGCACTCCCTCCACACTGATCCTCTGACAGTGATGCACTCCCTCAGGACTGACTCTCTGACAGTGTGGAAGTGACCCTGTACTGACCCTCCGACAGTGTGGCCCAATCTCAGGACAATACATCTGACAGTGCAGCGCTCCCTCAGAACTGACACTATGATAATACAGCACTCCTTCAGTACTGGCCCTCGAACAGTGCAGCACTCCCTCAGTACTGACCCTCTGAAAGTGCAGTGCTCCCTCAGTACTGACCCTCTCACGGTGCAACACTCCCTCAGTACTGAACCTCTGACAGTGTAGCCCTCCCTCAGTACTGACCCATTGACAGTGCAGCACTCCCTCAGTACTGACCCTCTGGCAATGAGGCACTACCTCAGTACTGACCCTCTGTTGGAGCAGTGCTCTCTCAGTGCAGATCGTCTGATAGTCTGGCTTGCCGTCTGGACAGAAACTCTTACACTGTGGTGCTCACTCAGTACTGAACATCTGACAGTGCAGCACTCCCTCAGTACAGATCCTCTGACAGTGCAGCACTCCCTCAGTACTGACCCTCTGACAGTGCAGCATTCCCTCAGTGCTGACCCTCTGACATTGCAGTACTCCCTCAGTACTGACCCTCTCACGGTGCAACACTCCCTCAGTACTGAACCTCTGACAGTGTAGCCCTCCCTCAGTACTGACCCATTGACAGTGCAGCACTCCCTCAGTACTGACCCTCTGGCAATGAGGCACTACCTCAGTACTGACCCTCTGTTGGAGCAGTGCTCTCTCAGTGCAGATCGTCTGATAGTCTGGCTTGCCGTCTGGACAGAAACTCTTACACTGTGGTGCTCACTCAGTACTGAACATCTGACAGTGCAGCACTCCCTCAGTACAGATCCTCTGACAGTGCAGCACTCCCTCAGTACTGACCCTCTGACAGTGCAGCATTCCCTCAGTGCTGACCCTCTGACAGTGCAGCACTCCCTCTGTACTGACCCTCTGACATTGCAGCACTCCATCAGTACTGACCCTCTGACAGTGCAGCACTCTCTTAGTACTGACCCTCTGACAGTGCAGCATTTCCACAGTATTGACCCTCCGACAGTACGGCACACTGGCAGTGCTGACTCTCTGACAGTGCAGCCCCTCCTCAAACTCACCCTCTGACAGTGCAGCACTCCCTCAGAACTGACCCTCTCACAATGCAACACTGTCCCCAGATTGACATTGCGGCAATTCCCCATTACTGACCTGCAAACAATGCATCTCTCCCACGGTACTGACCCTCTGACAGTGCAGCACTCCCATAGTGCTGACCCATTGACAGTGCAGCACTCCCTCAGTACTGATCTTCTCACAGTGTAGCAATCCCTGAGTACTGACCCTCTCACATGCAGCACTCCCTCAGTACAGACCCTCTAACAGTGCAGGTCTCCTTCAGTACTAACTCTCCGACAGTGCAGCTCACTTACAGTACAGACCCTCTGACAGTGCAGCACTCTATCAGTACTGACCCTCTGAGTGCAGCAATCTCTCTGGACTGACCCTCTTACAGTGCAGCATTCCCTCAATACCGACCCTCTGACAGTGCAGCACTTCCTCAGTACTGACCCTCTGACAGTGCAGCTCTCTCATAGTACTGACCCTCTGATAGTGTAGCACTCTCTCTGTACTGACGGTCTTACAGCGCAGCTCTCCCTCAGTACTGATCCTCTGACAGTGCAGCACTCCTTCAGTACTGATTCTCTGACAATGCTGCACTCCCTCCACACTGACCATCTGACAATGCTGCACTCCCTCCACACTGACCCTCTGACAATGCTGCACTGCTTCACACTGATGCTCTGACAATGCTGCATTCCCGCCGCACTGACCCTCTGACAATGCAGCACTCCCTCCACACTGAACCTCTGACAATGCAGCACTCCGCCCACACTGATCCTCTAAAAATGCTGCACTCCCTCCACACTGATCCTCAGACAATGCTGCACTACCCCCACACTGACCCTGTGACAATGCTGCACACCCTCCACAATGACCCTCTGACAATGCTGAACTCCCTCCACCCGAACACCCTGACAATGCTGTAGTCCCTCCACACTGATCCTCCGAGAATTCTGCACTCCCCCCACACTGATCCTCTGACAATGCTGCGCTCCCTCCACACTGATCCTCTGACAATCCTGCACTCAGTCCACACTGACCCGCTAACAATGCTTCACTCCGTCCACACTGACCCTCTGACAATGCTGCACTCCCTCCACACTGATCCTCTGACAATGCTGCACTCCCTCCACACAGACCCACTGACAATGCAGCAGTCCCTCCACGCTGACCCTCTGACAATGCTGCATTCACTCCACACTGATCCTCTGACAATGCTGCACTCCCTCCACACTGATCGTCTGACAATGCTGCACTCCCCTCACACTGACCCTCTGACAATGCTGCACTCCGTCCACACTGATCCTCTGACAATGCTGCACTCCCTCCACATTGACGCTCTGACAATGCTGCACTCCCTGAAAACTGATCGTCTGACAAAGCTGCACTACCTCATACTGACCGTCTGACAATGCTGCAATTCCCCCACACTGATCCTCTCACAATGCTGCACTCCCTCCAAACTGACCCTCTGACAATCCTGCACTCCTCCACACTGACCCTCTGACAATGCTGCACTCCCTCCACACTGACCCTCTGACAATGCTGCATTCCCTCCACACTGATCCTCTGACAATGCTGCACTCCCCCCACACTGATCCTCTGACAGTGCTGCACTCCCTCCACACTGACCGTCTGACAATGCTGCACTCTCTCCACACTGACACCCTGACAATGCTGCATTCACTCCACACTGATCCTCTGACAATGCTGCACTCCCTCCACACTGATCGTCTGACAATGCTGCAGTCCCTCCACACTGATCCTCTGACAATGCTGCATTCCCTCCACACTGATCCTCTGACAATGCTGCACTCCCCCCACACTGATCCTCTGACAGTGCTGCACTCCCTCCACACTGACCGTCTGACAATGCTGCACTCTCTCCACACTGATCGTCTGACAATGCTGCAGTCCCTCCACACTGATCCTCTGACAATGCTGCACTCCCTCCACACTGATCCTCTGACAATGGTGCACTCCCTCCACACTGATCCTCTGGTAGTGATGTAGTCTCTCAGTACTGACTCTCTGACACTGTGGAAGTGACCCTGTACTAACCCTCCGACAGTATGGCCCAATCTCAGGACAATACCTCTGACAGTGCAGCACTACCTCAGAACTGACACTATGATAGTACAGCACTCGCTCAGTACTTACGCATTGACAGTGCAGCACTCCCTCAGTACTGACCCTCTGACAGTGCTGCACTCCCTCAGTACTGACCCTCTGACTGTGTAGCCCTCCCTCAGTACTGACCCATTGATAGTGCAGCACTCCCTCAGTACTGACCCTCTGTCAATGAGGCACTGCCTGAGTACTGACGCTCTGATGGTGCAATGCTCTCTCAGTGCAGATCCTCTGATAGTGTGGCTTGCCGTCTGGACAGAAACTGTTACAGTGTGGTGCTCACTCAGTACTGACCCTCTGACAGTGCAGCACTCCCTCAGTCCTGATCCTCCTACAGTGCAGCACTCTCTCAGTACTGACCATCTGACTGTGCAGCACTCCCTGAGTACAGACCCTCTGACAGTGCAGCACTCCCTCAGTACTGACCCTCTGACAGTGCAGCATTCCCTCAGTGCTGACCCTCTGACATTGCAGTACTCCCTCAGTACTGACCCTCTGACAGTGCAGCACACTCTCAGTCCTGGCCCTCCTACAGTGCAGTACTCCCTCAGTACTGACCCTCTGACAGTGCAGCATTTCCATCAGTACTGACCCTCTGACAGAGCAGCACTCCCTCAGTACTGACCCTCTCACAATGCAACACTGTCCCCAGATTGACATTGCGGCAATTCCCCATTACTGACCTGCAAACAATGCATTTCTCCCACAGTACTGACCCTCTGACAGTGCAGCAATCCCACAGTACTGACCCTCTGACAGTGCAGCACTCCCTCAGTACTGATCTTCTCACAGTGTAGCAATCCCTGAGTACTGGCCCTCTCACATGCAGCACTCCCTCAGTACAGACCCTCTGACAGTGCAGGTCTCCCTCAGTACTGATTCTCCGACAGTGCAGCTCTCCCACAGTACAGACCTTCTGACAGTGCAGCACTCCCTCAATCCTGACCCTCTGACAGTGCAGCACTCTCTCTGTACTGACGGTCTTACAGTGCAGCTCTCCCTCCGTACTGATCCTCTGACAGCGCAGCACTCCTTCAGTACTGATTCTCTGAAAATGCTGCACTCCCTCCACACTGACCATCTGACAATGCTGCACTCCCTCCACACTGACCCCCTGTCAATGCTGCACTCCCTCCACACTGAGCCCCTGACAATGCTGCACTCCCTCCACACTGATCCTCTGACAATGCTGCATTCCCTCCACACTGACCCTCTGACAGTGCTGCACTCCCTCCACACTGACCCTCTGACAATGCTGCACTCCCTCCACATTGATGCTCTGACAATGCTGCATTCCCTACACACTGATCCTCTGACAATGCTGTAATCCCTCCACATTGATTCTCTGACAGTGCAGCACTCCCCCCACATTGACCCTCTGACAATGCTGCGCTCCCTCCACACTGACACTCTGACAATGCTGCAATCCCTGCGCACTGATCCTCTGACAGTGCAGCACTCCCTCCACACTGACCCTCTGACAATGCTGCACTCCCTCCACACTGACCCTCTGACAGTGCTGCACTCCCTCCACACTGACCATCTGACAATGCTGCACTCCCTCCACACTGATCCTCTGACAATGCTGCACTCCCTCCACTCTGATCCTCTGATAATTTTGCACTCCCCCACACTGACACCCTGACAATGCTGCACACCCCCCACACTGACCCTCTGACAATGCTGCACTCCCTCCACACTGATCCTCTGACAATCCTGCACTCCCCCACACTGACCCTCTGACAATGCTGCACACCCTCCACACTGACCCTCTGACAATGCTGCACACCCTCCACACTGACCCTCTGACAATGCTGCACTCCCTCCTCAGTGACCCTCTGACAATGCTGCACTCCCTCCACGCTGATCCTCTGATAGTGATGTACTCCCTCAGTACTGACTCTCTGACAATGTGGAAGTGACCCTGTACTGACCCTCCGACAATGTGGCCCAATCTCATGACAATACCTCTGACAGTGCAGCGTTCCCCTAGACCTGACACTCTGACAGTGCAGCACATCCTCAGTGCTGACCTTCTGACAGTGCGGCACTCCCTCAGTGTTGACCCTCCGACAGTGCAGCACTCCCTCAATGTTGACCCTCTGACAGTGCAGCACTCCCTCAGTACTGACCGTCTGACAGTCCAGCGCTCCCTCAGTACTGACCCTCTGACAGTGCAGCACTCCCTGAGTACTCACCCTCCGACTATGCAGCACTCCCTCAGTACTGTCCCTCCGACATTGCAGCACTCCTCAGTGTTGACCCTCTGAGAGTGCAGCACTCCCTCAGCAGTGACCCTCCGACAGTGCAGCCCTCCCTCAGTACTGACCCTCAGGCAGTGCAGCTCTCTCTCAGTACTGACCCTCTGACAGTGCAGCGCTCCCTCAGTACTGACCCTCTGATAGGGCAGCACTCCCTCAGCACTGACCCTCTTTTTTTCTATTTCATATTATCCTGTGGAAATGTGGAGGCATAGGGTTTGCAGATTCTGAGGAATCATGAGAGAGACACTCAAACCAATCCGTGTCTGAAACTCTCTGTAATAGACGATTCAGAGTCACAGAGATACATAGCTTGGAAACAGACGCTCCTGTCCAACGCGACCATACCAACCAGATATTCTCATCTCATTTCATTCCATTTGCTGGCACTTGGCTGATATCCCTCTCAACTCTTCCTATTCACATATTCATCCTGATGGCTTTTAAATGTCATAATCGGTCCAACCCCCATCACTTCCTCTGGCAGCTATCTGCATGCCCTTGAATAAGTGCTCAAACATTCATACTGTCAATACAAACTCCAATAAACACCAACCTACGAAGGGCTATCAATGTCATTTTCAACCCACCCTTTGCTTCATCGTTATGCTGATTTCAGCACAAGTAAAGGAACAGTCTTAGTGACCACCCACCGTCACCCTGTAATAAACTTATTTTCAAATGGGGCTTGCATGTGATTCCCACACCCTCTAATAGTTACCTGGAAGGTGGGGGTGAGCTGTACTCTCCTGCTGCAGTCCCTGGGTGTCCCACAGTGATGTTAGGGACGGAGCTCCAGGATTTTGACCTGAACCATGTAAAGAGCTCTCTTACTGGAGTGCCTTTTTAAAGTTGGGAAGTTAATATAGACCAGGAGGACCCGAGAGCTGCTGTCCTGTCAGAGAGAGAGGCCTGGTGGGTCACACACCTCAGGTGAGGGGCGAGGTTGAGAATCTGGGGCCTTCATGGTAATTTCAGACATGATAGAGATTGAGCCAACAGTGTTGGCATCACGAGCCAGTTAGCTGAGGTAACTGACCCCCCTTTGTAGCAGAGGGTTCAATCCCTTGAACAGAGCAAGCTTGAGAATTCAACACTAAAACCAATCTGTACGGACCCGCTGGAGACCTGAAACATCATTACAGAGATTGCTGAAGAAGCTAAGCATGTCCGGCAGCATCTCTGATGGGAGAGTGAGAAAGAGACAGAGACAGAGTTCACCTTTCAAACCAGTGATTTCTTCGGGAAAGCTCCTTCAGAACAGACCGTTTTGAGGAAGGGTCACTTGAAATGTGAATTGTTCCTCTCTCTCCTCACCATTGTTACTGAATATCCCCAGCCATCTGTTTGCTTGAGAATTTGATCTGACCTGATCCAAGCGTCACTGAGTAATTCAGTCTGTGCTCAATGCCCTGAGGCTGCTTCTGCTGAATGTTAACAAAGAGGTTTCCGAGGTGTTTTGGGGATAAACTTACTGAGGGGATGGTTTATAAGGTATTGAGGGAGCATTATCTGTCAGTACAGGGTGCAGAGGGTCGAAAGGTGCAGATACACTTTATAGAACATAGGACATAGAACAGTCCAGCACAGAACAGGCCCTTCAGCCCACGATGTTGTGCCGACCATTGATCCTCATGTAAGGTAAACCTAAAGTACAAACTCTCAAATTTCTGTGACCATATGCATGTCCAGCAGTCTCTTAAATATCCCCAATGACCTCGCTTCCACAACTGTTGCTAGCAACGCATTCCATGCTCGCACAACTCTCTGCGTAAGGAACCTGCCTCTGACATCCCTCTATACTTTCCTCCAACCAGCTTAAAACTGTGACCCCTCGTGATTACAATTTCTGCTCTGGGAAAAAGTCTCTGGCCATCGACTCTATCTATGTGCCTCATTATCTTGTACATCTGAATTAGGTCCCCTCTCCTCCTCCTTTTCTCCAATGAAAAAAGTCCGAGCTCATTCAACCTCTCTTCGTAAGATAAGCCCTCCAGTCCAGGCAGCATCCTGGTAAACTTCCTCTGAACCCTCTCCAAAGCATCCACATCTTTCCTATAATAGCGTTACCAGAACTGGACACAGTATTCCAAGTGCAGTCTGACCAAAGTTTTATCGAGCTGCAACAAGATCTCACGACTCTTAAACTCAATCCCCCTGTTAATGAATGCCAAAACACCATCTGCTTTCTTAACAACCCTGTCTACTTGGGTGGCCATTTTAAGGGATCTATGTACCTGCACACCAAGATCTCTCTGTTCCTTCACACTGCCAAGAATCCTATCCTTAATCCTGTACTCTGATTTCAAATTCGATCTTCCAAAATCCATCACCTCGCATTTATCCAGGTTGAACTCCATCTGCCACCTCTCAGCCCATCTCTGCATCCTGTCAATGTCTCGCTGCAGCCTACAACAGCCCTCTATACTGTCAACGATACCTCCAAACTCTATGTCATCTGCGATCTTGCTGACCCATCCTTCAATCTCCTCACCCAAATCATTAATAAAAATTACAAAGAGTTGAGGCTCAACAACAGAGCCCTGTGGCACACCACTCACCACTGACTTCCAGGCAGAATACTTTCCTTCCACTAACACTCGCTGTCTTGTGTCGACCAGCCAATTCTGTATCCAAACAGAATTTCCCTGTATCCCATTCCTCCTGACCTTCTGAATGAGCCTACCATGGGGAACCTTATCAAATGCCTTACTGTAGTCCATATACACCAAATCCACAGCTCAACCCTCATCAACTTGTCTAGTAACAGCCTCAAAGAACTCAGTAAGATTTATGAGGTATGACCTGCCCCTCACAAAGCCGTGCTGACTGCATCTAATCAAACCATGCTCTTCCAGAAGGTCATAAATCCTAACTCTCAGAATCCTTTCTAACACCTTGCAGACGACAGACGTGAGACTGACTCATCTATAATTGCCGGAAATTTCCCTAATTCCTTTCTTGAATAGAGGTATTACATTTGCCTCCCTCCAGCCCTCTGGTGAGGGTTGGGCTGGGGGCGGTGTGCAGACGCCGGAGAAGATCAGGCTTGGGGCGGCGTGTGGACGACGGTGAGGTATATGCTTGGGGCGGTGTGTGTATGTTGATGAGGGTCCGGCTGGGGGCGGGGTTAGATGGAGGTGAGGGTCAGGCTGGGGGCAGTGTTTGGATGACGGTGAGGATCAGGCTGGTGGCAGGGTGTGGGCAGCGGAGAGGGTCATGCTGGGGATTGTGTGTGGATTGAGGTGAGGGTCAGGCTGGGGATGGTGTGTGGATGGAGGTGAGGGTCAGGCTGGGGATGGTGTGTGGATGGAGGTGTGGGTCAGGCTGGGGACGGTGTGTGGGTGGTAGTGAGGGTCAGGCTGGGGATGGTGTGTGGATGGAGGTGAGGGTAAGGCTGGGGATGGTGTGTCAACGGCAGTGAGGGTCAGGCTGGGGGCGGTGAGGGTCAGGCTGAGCGCGGTGTTGGAAGTTGGTGGATGTCAGTGTGGGGGCGGTGTGTGGACGGCAGTGAGTGTCGGGCTAGGTGCGGTGTTGAATGGCGGTATGAGTCAGGCTGGGAGCGGTGTGTGGACGACAGTGCCGGTCAGGTTTGGGGCATGTTGGACGGTGATGAGGATCTGGCTGGGGGTGGTGCGCGGACGACGGTGAGGGACAGGCTTGGGCGGTGTGTGGATGCTGCTGAGGGACAGGCTGGGGGCAGTGTGTGGACGGTGGTGATAGACAGGCTAGAGATGGTGTGTAGACGGCAATGAGTGTCAGGCTTGGGGCATGTTTGACGGTGGTGAGGGTCAGGCTGGGGACGGTGTTGGATGATGTTGAGGGCCAGGCTGGGGGCGGTGTGTAGATAGCGGTGAGGGTCAGGTTGGGGGCGGTGTTCAGGTGGCATTGTGGGTCAGACTGGGTCGGTGATTGACGGCGGTGAGGTTCAGGCTGGGGGGCGGTGGGTGGACAGCGGTGAGGGTCAGGCTGGGGGCGGTGGGTGGACAGCGGTGAGGGTCAGGCTGGGGGTGGTGGGTAGATGGCGGTGAGGGTCAGGTTGGGGGAGGTGGGGAGGTGGCATCGTGGGTCAGGCTGGGGGCGGTGTTGCATGATGGTGAGGATCAGGCAGGGGGCGGTGTGTAGACAGCTGTGAGGGTCAGGCTGAGGGCGGTGGGTGGACAGCGTTGAGGTTCAGACTGGGGGTGGTGGGTAGATGGCGGTGAGGGTCAGGCTGGCTCGGTGTGTGGGTGGCAGTGAGGGTCATGCTGGGTGCGGTGTGTGGGTGGCGGTGAAGGTCAGGCTGGCTCGGTGTGTGGGTGGCAGTGAGGGTCAGGCTGGGGGTGGTGTTTCAGGGTGGTGAGGGTCAGCCTGGGGGCAGTGTGGGGACGGCAGTGAGGTTCAGGGTGGGGTTATTGTGTGGATGGCAGAGGGGATCAGGCTGGGGGCGATGATGGTCAGACTGGGGGTGACGTTGAACTGCGGTGAGAGTCAGCCTGGGGGCGGAGTGTGGGCAGCGGTGAGGATCAGGCTGGGGGCGGTGTGTGGATTGCGGTGAGGGTCAGGCTGGGGGCGGTGTTTCGGTGCTTTTAGAGTCAGGCTGGGGGCGGTGTGTGGACAGTGGTGAGGGTCAGGCTGGGGGTGATGTGTGGGTAGCGGGGAGGATTAGGCTGGGGTCGATGTGTGGGTAGCGGGCAGGGTTAGGCTGGGGTGGTGTATGGGCAGCAGTGCGGGTCAGGTTGAGGGCAGTGTGTGGACGGCAGTGAGGGTAAGGTTGGGGGCTGTTGTGGGTGGCGCTGAGGGTCAGATTGTTTGCAGTAGGTGAGCAACAGTGAGGGCTAGGCTGGGTGGGTGTGTAGACAGTGGTAAGGGTCAGGCTGGGAGGGGTGTGTGGATTCCCATGTAGGTCAGGCTGGGAGCGGTGTTGGACGACAGTGATGGTCAGGTTGGGGGTTGTATGTGTGGGGGCGATCGTGCTGTGTGCTGCTGCAATCTCCTGAATGGGGAGCAGACTTTAAAAACTCCGAGCCGCAGAGGAAAGGCATTTAATCGATTTACCGAATCATTGATTGTCCGAATGAAATAGTGCCCACCCAACTCGTTCACATTATCGAGGATCCTCTGTCGATGGGAACATGAATAGGAAGGGTTTAGAGGTATATGGGCCGGGTGCTGGCAGGTGGGACGAGAATGGGTTGGGATACCTGGTCCACATGAATGGGTTAGACCGAAGGGTCTGTTTCCGTGCTGTATATCTCTCTAACTCTATGACCTTCCAGCCAATTTTGTATCCAAATCGCTCCATCCCCTTGTATTCTATGGTGATGAACTTGCTAATCCGTCTGTTATTTGGACCCTTGCTGAAAGTCTTTCTGAAGTCCAAGTTAGTGATTTCCAGGCACAAAGCCATGCTGGCTATCCCTAATCATTCTTGTCTTTCCAATTACATATACATCCTGCCCCTTATAATCCCTTCCAACACCTTGCCTTCTACTGACTTCAGGCTCACTGGTCTACAGTTTGCTGGCTTTTCCTTACCACCTTTCGCAAATAAGGGCACCAGTCTTCCAGCAACTAGTCCAGAACAAAAGGGCATAGGTTTAGCGTGACAGGGAAAAGATATAAAAGAGACTGAAGGGGCAACATTTTTCATGCAGAGGGTGGTACGTGCATGGAATGAGCTGCCAGAGGAAGTGGTGGAGGATGGTACAATTGCAACATTAAAGAGCCATTTGGATGGGTAGATGACTAGGAAGGGTTTGGAGGGATATGGGTCGGGTGCTGGCAGCTGGGACTAGTTTGGGTTGGGATATCTGGTCAGCATGGATGGGTTGGAACGAAGGGTCTGTTTCTGTGCTGTAAATATCAATGACTCTGATTCTAAATGGCAAGTTTCCACACCATAGGGATTATACGAGAAACTCATTTGGACAGGAACCTAATAGGAAATGTTTGGATACTTGTGGACCAAGGGGAGGCAGATGAGATTAAATCAGTTTGGAATTATGCTTGACATGGACTGGTTGGACCGCAGGGTCTGTTTCCGTGCTATATAACATTACGACTCAAATTCTTGCTATCTCTACATTCCACCCTCTTCACATCTCTCCCTATCACTGTCACCTCACCCAGCCTCACAACTCTTCCTTATATCTAATAATTCCTCTCTCCCCTCAGAACCCTTCCTAACTCTAATCCTCTCCAGTCTCTCCAAGTTCTGCTACATCTGCCTCTCTTTGATTCCAGCCTTCAGGATTCCCCATTTTTATTTCTCACTTGATGACGGCCCTTTCAGATTCCTGAGCCGAGCTCCAGAGCTTCCTCCTAAACCTCTCCGTCTGAGTTTCCTCCCAAACACATTGACCAATCATGTGTCATCTATTCTAATATCACCTTTTCTGACTTGGTTTCAAATGTGGCCTGTCATAACCCTATATTAAGTGTTTAGAGGTTCACGGCACAGAAAAAAGCTTTGTGGGCCATTGAGTCTATTTCAGTAAAGAAAACTACCACCTAACTATTCTAATCCATTTTCCAATACACGGTCCATCGCGTTATCTGCCTTGGCATCGCAAGCGTGCACCTAAATACATCTGAAATGCTATTGGGATTTCTGTGTCTCCCACCCTGACAGATAGTGAGGTTTAGTGCAACTGGTGCTCGATGATGACATCACCCACAGGAACACAGAGCAGCTGGGTCTGTGCAAACCAGGGGTCGCCCATACATTGGGAAGGATGGTAGGGTCCCTGAGAGGGGGCATAGGAGATTTACCAGGATGATACAAGGAATGGGGGATTTTAGTAGTTTGTTTTGGATTCTTTTTTACACTGTTCATTTTTATGATATTGGTGTTTTTGATACATAGAGAATATCGATCTACAATAGATGGACTCTCCTTCTCTCCCTCTACCCTTGCCTGGGCTGTGGTAACCTTCAGGTTAAACCCACCACCAGCCATCTCTCCCTAATGAGAGAGCAGCCCTATGGTCTGGGAGGACAATGCTGCCTTTCCCTTTTACACAGTGATGCCACTGTACCCCGGGGGTGGGGAGAGGGAATGTTGAAGGTGGTGGATGGGACACCACTCAGGCACAGTGCTTTGTCCTGGAGGATGCTCACTGTCTTTAATATTGTTGGGGGCTGCACTGATGCATGCAAGTGGGGAATGTTCCAACACAATCCTGATGTGTGCCTTATAGAGAGCAAACAGACATTGGGGAATCAGGGGTTTGGGGAAACTAAGGTTGTTCTCCTTGTAACAGAGGAAATTGTGGGTAGCTGTGACAGAGGGGTTTAGAAAAGTTACGTGTTATAATAATGAACCTTACACCCATCAGCTTATTATACAAGGATTACAGGACACACATTGAAGGTTTGGGGACATCTATTGAGAGAATGGGGTGTTTCAAAGGATAACTTTCATGCAGCAAATGGGATTGAACTGGAACACAATAATCACACACAATGTGAATATCCAGGTCCTGATGAATTGAGTCATGCTGTCAGAGTTTAGTGTTTCAATTACTGAGAATCCCATCTGAATATCTGCCTGTAATACAAGTTTATAAAACCCGTCACTGTCAGTTCGGGTTAGAAACTCTCACCATCCCCTCCTCCTGGCCCAGGATGACTGGACACATTACCCCTTGTGGAGGTCAGCAGTCAATTCAGGGAGAAACCTCTGTGGGTTTCTGTGAGTTTCCACATTGGGACTTCATGTGACTGAACAGGGCAGATCTTTGACACATGGGACAGAATGTTCCAGGAGTCAGTGAGATGTGGAGAGCAGGATGTGCTTCCTCTTCTTTCCTTCTATGCTGCTGCTGTGCCTCATCAGTAAGACATTGGGGTGTGAAAGGCTCATGCAGCTTGATTGGAAAAGATGTCTCCATTCTCACCAAGGGGCACCAGGCTTTTCCCAGTCATTCCATAGAGTGTCACTAAAAACAGAACAACTTTGCACGCTTCCCACTGCACAGTGTTCCCAGTAAACACTTAGAAGAATGGTGGGTGTGGGGGTTGTGAGGGGGGAGGGGGAATCTGTCAGAAAAGCCATAACTGTAAAGTTCTAAGAGGATTGTGAAGAGAGAGAAATACACAGGAGAAGGGGGCAACAAGCTGTCAGATGGAGTATAATTTGGGAAAATGGAATGTTGATCATTTTGGAGGGGATAATAAAAGAAGTGTGCTATTGACATGGTGGAGACTGTAGAAAGCTGCACCACAAAGGGACCAGGGGGTAATTGTGCAGGAAACGCAGAAAGCCAGCAGATTCTGGGTCAGTCACGGAATCAAAGGTTCTGTTTTAGATTCGTCAAGTTTAAGGCAACACCGACACGAGTTAAGGGTTTCAGTCGCAATGGAGCTGGGGTGAGGTGGAGACAAGCAACATTTTAGAGATTGGAATTCCTGGGTTTGTGATTTTGAAGATGTCTGATCAGAAGGTCAGCTTGGGGTTACAGATATGACAGCAATGTTCTGAAGAGTCTAGTTCTACCTTAGATATTTCCCAGTGGGAGGGAGGGGCTCAGCAGGAAGGGAAAGGAATTTGAAATAGCAGCTGAAGGCAATGGGTTTAACCATTAAAATGTTTCATTGGAGGAAATTGCAGCTAATCGACTAGTGAGAGCGTGGTAAGCAGTTTGATAACTGAGTAACAGTGGAGTAATGGAGAGGGATGATGGGGACGGAGAGCTGGGCATCGTCAGTGTACATGTGAAACCTCACACGGTGCTTTTGGAAGATGTTCCCTCCTGGCAGTATGTAGGTGAAATACAGGACGGGATAAGGATAGATCCTTCGGCCCAAGAAGTCCACAACGACCCTCCGAAGATGAATCCACCCAGACCCGTTCCCCTACATTTACCCCTGATTAATGCACTTAACCTGCATATCTTTGGACTGTGGGAAGAAACCAGAGCACCGGGAGAAAACCCACGCAGACATGGGGAGAATGTCCGAACTCCACACAGACAATCGCCCGTGGATGGAATCGAACCTGGGTCCCTGGTGCTGTGAGGCAGCAGTGCTCACCACTGAACCACCGTGCTGGTCAGCCCTTGAGGGACACCACACACAGGGAATTCAGAAAGGAAATCAGAGAGGGTATCACAGCTACAGACGTTACTATTGTCGAGGAGGGTCTGCCTGCTGAATCAGTATGGGTGGAAATTAAGATTCCTGATGAAGGGCTTATGCCCGAAACGTCGAATTTTCTATTCCTTGGATGCTGCCTAACCTGCTGTGCTTTAACCAGCAACACATTTTCAGCTGGAAATTAGGAACAGTAAGGGAGCAGTCACCTCATTAGGGGTTTACTACAGGCTCCCCCAACAGCAGCAGGGAAACTGACGAAAGCATTGATCGGCAGATTTTTGAAAAGTGTGAATGGACTAAGGTAGTTGTAATGGGTGACTTTGAATTTCCCAGTATTAATTGGAACCTCCTTCGAGCAGATGGTTTGGAAGGAGCTGTTTTTGTAAGGTGTGTTCAGGAGGGTTACCTAACTCAGTACGTTGACAGGCCGACGAGGGGAGAAGCCATTTTGGATTTGGGGCTCGGCAATGAGCTGGGGCAGGTATGAGATCTTGCGGTAGAAGAGCATTTTGGTGATAGTGACCACAACTGCCTCACATTCTACATAGTTATGGAGAAGGGGAGAAGCAGGCACAATGGGAGGATATTTAATTGGGGAAACGGAAACTATGATACTATCCAACGCGCATTGGGAAGCATGGACTGGAAGCAATTGTTCCTTGGAAAGGGCACTATAGACATATTGTTTAAGGAACAGTTGTTGCGACTGATGCACAAATGTGTCCCTCTGAGACAGGCAAGAAGGGGTAAGATAAAGGAGCCTTGGATGACGGGAGCGGTGGAGTTCTCGTCAAAAGAAAGAAGGCAGCTTACGTAAGATGGAGGAAGCAAGGGTCTTTCTCAACTCTAGAGGATTACAGGCAGGCGAGGAAGGAGCTCAAAAATGGTCTGAGGAGAGCCAGGAGGGGTTACGATAAAGGCTTGGCAGGAAGGATTAAGGAGAATGCAAAGACATTTTACGCGTATGTGAGGAGTAAGAGAATGATCAAAGAAAGAGTAGGGCAGATCAGGGATAGGAAAGGGAACTTGTGTATAGAGTCTGCAGAGGTAGGGGAAGCCCTAAATGAGTTTTCTGCTTCCGTCTTTACTAAAGAAAAGGGCCTTGTAGTGAATGAAACCATTGAGGAGCAGGTAAGCATGCTGGAGCAGATAGAGATTGAGGAAGCTGATGTACTGAAAATTCTGACAAACTTTAAGATTGACAAGTTGCCAGGACCAGACCAGATTTGTCCTCGGCTGCTCTGGGGAGTGAGAAATTTGGTTGTTTCTCCACTTGTGAAGATCTTCGCATCCTCGCTGTCCACTGGTGTCGTATCTGAGGACTAGAGAGAGGCAAATGTAATTCCTCTCTTCAAGGAAGGAAATAGGGGAATCCCCGGCAATTACAGACCAGTCAGTCTCACGTCTGTCGTCTGCAAGGAGTTGGAAAGGAATTTGAGGGATAGGATTTATGACCATCTGGAAGAGCATGGCTTGATTAAAGGCAGTCAGCACGGCTTTGTGCGGGGCAGGTCATGCCTCACAAATCTTATTGAGTTCTTTGAGGATGTTACTAGATAAGTTGATGAGGGTCGAGCTGTGGATGTGGTGTATCTGGACTTCAGTAAGGCATTTAATAAGGTTCCCCATTGTAGGCTTGTTCAGAAGGTCAGGAGGAATGGGATACAGGGAGATTTAGCTGTCTGGATACAGTATTGTCTGTTGGACAGAAGACAGCGAGTGGGAGTAGAAGTAAAATATTCTCCCTGGAAGTCAGTGGTGAGTGGTGTTCCACAGGGCTCTGTTGTTGGGCCTATACTCTTTGTAATTTTTATTAATGACTTGGATGAGGAGATTGAAGGATGGGTCAGCAAGATTGCAGATGACACAAAGGTTGGAGGTATCGTTGACAGTATAGGGAGGGCCGTTGTCGGCTGCAGCGGGACATTGAGATGGGCTGAGACGTGGCAGATGGAGTTCAACCTGGATAAAAGCGATGTGATGCATTTTGGAAGGTCGAATTTGAAATCCGAGTACAGGATTAAAGACCGGATTCTTGACAGTGTGGAGGAACAGAGGGATCTTGGAGTGCAGGTAAATAGATCCCTTAAAATGGCCACCCAAGTGGCTAGGGTTGTTAAGAAAGCATATGGTGTTTTAGCTTTCATTAACAGAGGGATGGAGTTTAAGAGCCGTGAGATCTTGTTGCAGCTCTATAAAACTTTTGGTCAGACCGCACTTGGAATAATGCGTCCAGTTCTGGTCACCCTATTATAGGAAAGATGTGGATGCTTTGGAGAGGGTTCAGAGGAGATTTACCAGAATGCTGCCTGGAATGGAGGGCTTATCTTACAAAGAGAGGTTGACTGATCTCGGACTTCTTTGCATTGGAAAAAAGAAGGAAGAGATGGGACCTATTTGAGGTGTACAAGATAATGAGAGGCATAGATAGAGTCGATAGCCAGAGTCTTTTTCCCAAAGCAGAAATTGTTAAAAAGAGGGGTCATAGTTTTATGCTGTTTGGCGGAAAGGAGTGAGGGGATGTCAGAGGCGGGTTCCTTATGCAGAGAGTTGTGAAAGCATGGAATCCGTTGCAGCTGCAGTTGTGGAAGCAGGTCAGTGGGGATAGTTAAGAGGCTGCTGGACGTGCATATGATCACAGAAATTTGTAAGTTCGTACATTCGGTTTACCTTACATGAGGATCAGTGGTCGGCACACTATCTTGGGCTGAATGGCCTGTTCTGTGCTGGACTGTTCTATGTTCTATGTTCTGTGAAGTGTATCTGTACCTTGAGACCATCTGCACCCTGTACTGACAGATAGTGCTCCCTCAATACATTAGAAACCATCCCCTCAGTAAGTTTATCCCCAAAGCCCCTGGACAGAACATTCATGCCCTCAACACCTCAGAAAACAAACCTGTTGTCCCCGTGGACCGTGTCCATCCCCAAACCTGTTCTCACTGTGGTGAACCACAGCCACCCCTAAGATTGGAGCCCAGGGCCCAGAACATAATTTCGGTCTCTGGATTAATCATAAATTCCCTAAGATGTGGAAGCAGGCCATTCGGCCTATCAGGTTCACACTGTCCCTCGGCAGAGCATCCCATCCCCCCCAACCCCCCCCCCACACCGACCCCCAATCCCTGTATCCCTTCATTTCCCCTGACTAATCCACCTAGCCTGCACATCTTTGGACAGTGGGAGGGAACTGAAGCACCCGGAGGATGACACGCGGAGAATGTGCCAACTCCACACACCCAATCGCCCGAGGCTGGAATCGAACACGGGTGGGGTGAGGCAACACTGAGCCTCCCTGACAATCCCACCATCTCCTCCACATTGATGACCGTTTGATGTGTATACCCGTGGAGAATCTAACTTGTCTAGTGTTTATTTAAGAAAGATTATGGATAAGGGCAATGCCTCCACCAGCTCAAGATGCTTGATCCCCCTCGAAAAAATATTTATATCAAATTCAAAAAGACACTTTATTCACAAAAAAACTTTACGTACAAACACAGTCACTAAAGTTCAGTTCTGTACATTCTTCACAACAAGTCTTTGCCATGACATATACACTCCCCTGAAAGGTGAACTCTGTCTGTCTCTTCCTCCCTCTCCCATCAGAGATGCTGCCGGACATGCTGAGCTTCTTCAGCAATCTCTGTAATGATGTTTCAGGTCCCCAGTGCATCCGTACAGATTGGTTTTAGTGTTGAATTCTCCAGCTTGTTCTGTTCAAGGGATTGAACCCTCTGCTACAAAGGGGGGACAGTTACCTCAGCTAACTGGTTCGTGATGCCAACACTGTTGGCTCAATCTCTATCATGTCTGACATTACCATGCAGCCCCAAGCTTCTCAACCTCACCCCTCACCTGAGGTGTGTGACCCACCAGGCCTCTCTCTCTGACAGGACAGCAGCTCTCGGGTCCTCCTGGTCTATACTCTCTGTCCCCCTCTCTCTGTCCTCCCTCTCTCTGCCCCCTTTCTCTGTCCCCCTCTCTCTGTCCCACCTCTCTCTGTCCCCCTTCTCTCTGTTCCCCCTCTCGCTGTCTCCCCTCTCTCTATCTCCCCCTCTCTGTGCCCCACTCTCTCTATCCACCCCCTCTCTGTCACCCTCTCTCTGTCACCCTCTCTCTGTTCCCCTGTCTCTGTCCCCTTCTCTCTGCCCCCTTCTCTCTGTTCGCCCCTCTCTGTCCTCTATTTCTCTCCCCCTCTTTCTCTGTCCCCTTTTTCTCTGGCCCCTTCTCTGTCCCATTCTCTCTCTGACCACCATCTCTCTGTCCCCCCTCTCTCTGTCACCCCTCTCTCTGTCCCCACTCTCTCTGATCCCCCTCTCTCTGTCCCCCTCTCTCTGTACCCACTCTCTCTGTCCCTCTCTCTGTCATCCTCTCTCTGATCCCCTCTCTCTGTCCCGCCTATCTCTGTACCCACTCTCTGTCCCTCTCTCTGTCACCCTCTCTCTGACACCCCTCTCACTGTCCCCACTCTCTCTGATCCCCCTCTCTCTGTCCGTCTCTATATGTCTCTTTTTCTCTGTCCCTTTCACTCTGCCCCCTCTCTCTGTCCCCCTCTTTCTGACACCTTCTCTCTGTCCCCTTCCCTCTGTCCCCTACTCTCTGTCACGCCTCTCTGTCCCTGCTCTCTCTGTACCCGCTCTATGTCCCTCCTCCTCTCTCTACCCCCTCTCCGTGCCCCCTTTCTCTACCCCCTCTCTCTATCCCCACTCTCACTGTATCCCTCTCTCTGACCCCTTTAACCCATTCTCTCTGACCCCCTGTCTCTGTTCCCCCTCTCTGTGTCCCCTCCCCAGTCTCCGCTCGCTCTGTCTCGCACTTTCTGGGGCCAATCTCTCTATTCCCCTCTTACTGTCCCCCTCTTACTGTCGCCCTCTCTCTGTCCCCCTCTCTCTGTCACCCCTCTCTCTGTCCCTCTCTCTCTGTCACCCCTCTCTCCGTCACCCCTCTCTCTGTCCGCCTCTCTCTCTGTCACCCCTCTCTCTGTCCCCCTCTCTGTCCCCCTCTCTCTCTGTCCCCCTCTCTCTGTCACCCCTCTCTCTGCCACCCCTCTCTCTGACCTCCTCTCTCTCTGTCCCCCTCTCTCTGTCCCCTCTCTCTCTGTCACCCCTCTCTCTGTCCCCTCTCTCTCTCTGTCACCCCTCTCTCTCTGTCACCCCTCTCTCTGTCACCTCTCTCTGTCCCCCTCTCTCTGTCCCCCTCTCTCTGTCCCCCCTCTCTGTCACCCCTCTCTCTGTCACCCCTCTCTCTGTCACCCCTCTCTGTACTCTCTCTCTCTGTCCTCCTCTCTCTGTCCCCCGTACCCCTCTTTCTGTCCACACCTAGTTCAGTTCCCCGTCTCTCTGGCCCTCTCTCTCTGTCCTCCTCTCAGTCCCCTCTCTCTCTGTTCCCCCCTCTCTGTCCTCTCTCTCTCTGTCCCCCTCTCTCTGTCCTCCTCTCTCTGTCCCCCCGTACCCCTCTTTCTGTCCACACCTAGTTCAGTTCCCCGTCTCTCTGGCCCCCTCTCTCTGTCCCCCCTCTCTGACCCCCTCTTTCCTTACCACCTCTATCTGTCCCCTGTGTCTCTGAACCCCCCCTATGCCCCCCACCCCCGTGTCCCCCGCTCTGTTTTCCATCTCTCTTACCCTCTCTCTGTCCCCCACTCTCTGTCCCATACTCTCTGTCCCCACTCTCTCTGTCCCCCTCTCTCTGTCTCCACGTCTCTCTGTCCCCCTCTCTCTGTCCCCCCTCTCTGTCCCCCCTCTCTCTGTCCCCCCTCTGTGTCCCCCCTCAGTCTGTCCTCCCACTCTGTCCCCTTCTCACTGTCCTCCTTCTCTGCCCGCGCCCTCTCTCTGTCCCCCACTCTGTCCATCTTCTCTCCCTGTCACCTCTCTCTCTGTCCCCCACCTCTGACCGCCCTCTCCGTCCCCCGTCTCTGTCCCCCCTCTCTCTGTCGGCCCCTCTCTGTTCTTCCTCTCTCTGACTGCCCTTTCTCTCTGTCCCGCCCTCTGCCCCCTCTCTGTGTCCCCATCTGTCTGTCCCCCTCTCTCTGTTCCCCTGTCTCTGTCAACCTCTTTCTATCCCCCTCTCTCTGTCCCCTCTCTTTGTCCCCCTCTCTCTGTCCCCCACTCTCTGTCCCATACTCTCTGTCCCCACTCTCTCTGTTCCCCTCTCCCTGTCCCCCCTCTCTCTCTGTCTCCTACCTCTGTCCGCCCTCTCCGTCCCCTCTCTCTATCCCCCCTCTCTGTCCCCCTCTCGCTGTCCTCCTCTTTCTGACCCCCTCTCTTTGTCCCCCTCTCTCTGTCCCCACTCTCAGTTCCCCCTCTCTCTGTCCCCACTCTCTCTGTCCCCCCTATCTCTGTCCCCACTCTCTCTGTCAATCTCTCTCTGTCCCCCTCTCTCTGTCCCCGCTCTTTCTGACCCCTCTCTCTGTCCCCCTCTCTCTGTCTCCCTCTCTCTGTCTCTCCTCACTCTACCCCCCACGTCCCTCTCTCTCTGTCGTCCCTCTCTGTCCACCCTCTCTCTGTCACCCTGACTCCTCCTCTCTGTCCCCCGTTTGTCCCCTTCTCACTGCCCCCCCCCTCTCTGTCCGCCCTCACTCTCTGTGCCCCCCTCTCTATCTCCCCCCCTCCTCTCGGTCCCTCTCTCTTTGTAGCCTCTCTCTGTCCACCCTCTCTCCCTATCCCCCCATTTCTGTCCCCCTCTCTCTGTCCCCCTCTCTCTGTCCGCCCTCTCCCCCTGTCCCCCTCTCTCTGTCCCGCTCACTCTGTCCCTCTCTCTGTACCCCCTCCTGTCCACCCTCTATCCCTAAACCCATCTCTCTGTCCCCCTCTCTCGGTTCTCCTTCTCTGTGCCTCTCTTCTATCTCCCGCTCGCTCTGTCCACCTCTGTCTGTCCCCACACTCTCTGTCCCCACGCTCTCTGTCCCCCTTTCACTGTCCTCCTCTCTCTATCCCCCTCTCTCTGTCTCCTCTCTCTGTCCCCCCTCTCAGTCCTCCCTCTCTGTCCTCCTCTCTCTGTCCGCCCTCTCCCTCCCTCTGTCCTCCCTCTCTGTCCCACCGTCTCTGTCCCCCTATCTGTCCCCCCCTCTGTAAATCCTCTCTTTGTCCCCCCTCACTGTTCCCTTCTCTCTGTCCCCCCTCTGTCTGCCCTCTTTCTGTGCCCCCTTGCTCTGTCTCCCTGATCTCTGTCCCCCTCTTCTCTCTGTCCGCCTTCCTCTTTGTTCCCCTCCCTGTCTCTGTACCCACTCGCTCTGTCTCCCTGATCTCTGTCCCCGCCCCTTCTCTCTGTCCCTCCTTCCTCTTTGTTCCCCCTCTCTCTGTTCCCCCCTCTCACTGTCCCCTCTCCCTGAACCCCTCTCGCTGCCCCCCTATGACCCCTCTCAGTCCCCTGTCTATCTGTCTCCCATCTCTGTCTCCCACGCTGTGCCCCTCTCTCTGTGCCCGTCTCTCTGTCCTCCTCTTACTGTCCCTCTCTCTCTATCCCCACTCTCTTTGTCCCCCTCTTACTGCCCCCTCTCTCTGTCCCCCTCTCTCTGCCCCCTCTCTCTGTCCCATTCTCTCTGCCCCCACTCCGATCCCCTCTCTCTGTCCCCATGTCTCTCTTTCCCCCCCTCTCTGTCCCCCACCTCTGTCCGCCCTCTCCGTCCCCACTCTCTGTCCCCCTCACGCTGTCCCCCACTTTCTTTCCCCCTCTCTTTGTCCCCCCTCTCTCTGTCCTCCTCTCTGTGACCCCATCTCTCTGATCCCTCTCTCTGTCCCCCTCTCTCTGTCCCCCCTCTCTGACCCCACTCTCTCTGTCCCCCTCTCTCCTTACCACCTCTCTCTGTCCCCCATGTCTCTGCACCATCTCTATTTCCCCCCGTGTCCCCCGCTCTGTTTTCCATCTCTCTTAACCACTCTCTATCCCCCTCTCTCTGCCCCCCACACCGATCCCCCATCCTCTCTCTCCATCCC